>NC_083343.1:98081242-98388242 GCF_019175385.1 Lycium barbarum | reverse complement strand
AGGGGAAGAAATCAACCCCGGGACTATGGTGCACTTGATGAATTCGGCGATAGAAAACGGACATGCTGAAATAAACACAATGGGTTTAACTTGGGATTGGCGCAACAAGTACATCGACTACTTGCGAGATGGAAAGCTCCCGAGTGACCCTAAAGAATCACGATCACTAAGGACAAAAGCTGCACGTTTCTGCTTGGTAGACGGCCAATTGTATCGACGGTCTTTCTTCGGACCCCTGGCCAAGTGTTTGGGTCCCGAAGAAACCGAGTATGTGATGAGAGAAGTACACGAGGGGACCTGCGGCAATCACTCCGGTGCTGAAGCCTTAGTCCGAAAAATTATCAGAGCCGGTTACTACTGGAACCAGATGGAGGAAGATTCAAAGAATTTTGTCCGGAAATGTGACGGGTGTCAAAGACATGCCCCGATGATTCATCAGCCCGGAGAGTTGCTGCACTCGGTGATGTCACCTTGGCCCTTCATGAAGTGGGGAATGGACATTGTTGGTCCATTGCCATGGGCACCAGGAAGTCGAGTACCGGATAAAGTTAGGTGCTAGGTCTGAAAACACGTGTTGCACTCTTTTCCTTAGTACGGTTTTGTCCTAAAATGGGTTTTCCGACAAGGTTTTTAATGAGGCAACAAGTACAACGTGTTACTTGATAAAGACGAGGACAAGTGCCCGGAAGCTCGGGGCCACACCCTACGAGTGGCGACTTGATAGTGCTTACCCGATCTTGCAGCTCGGATAAGCACTAGGGGACTACTATACCCACATCGAGGTTTACCCCGGTTAGTCGAAAACGGAGGAGCTCAACAAACCAAACGATCAGAATGAATCGTGTCCACTTAGTACTTGCTACGGCAAAATCAAAACCGGACCTTTTGTATTAGGTTTCGATGTAAGGACCAAACGATCAGAATGAATCGTGTCCACTTAGCATTTGCTACGGCAAAAACAGAAGGAAACAGACTAAATTCTCATATCATGTACGTACAAATACTTGCAATACAAAGATTATCGAAAGTTCGGATTATTGCATTTCGGATATGTCTTCTTGTTAAAACACCCTACCCCGGTGATTACCGCCGTATTTCGGCATCGCTTTATTCATATACCCTACTCCGGGCACTACAGTCGAAATTCGACAAAGGCAACAAGGTCACATTGAACCGAGCCAAAATCTTTAACACCCTCGAATGGGGACTGCTACATCAGAAATTGGTAAGGCAGGGATTCAGGTGTCCGAACCTAATCTATGATAAGCGAATAGTCGAAAAAATATCGGCCCTAAAAATGCCTAACGTGATTCGGAGACGTCTGAATTCACAAAGCATAAATAAGTCCAACGGGCAAACCACTCGATCAAATTCCCGGACAAAACGTACCGGACGAAGAGAAAAGCCAATATTCAGGCACAGTCCCAAAAAAATGACTCCGAGTCTTTCTGCTTGTCCTTAAAACGGACCGACAATTCGAGCAAAAGTCATAACAAGCATTCAAGGAAAAGAATAAAGAAAGTCAACAAGAAAAATGCACATTTCATATATGTAAGGTTTTTTACACCTGAAATTCCTACGAAGTTGAAAAACAAAAATCAAGCCAAAAAGGAAAAAGAAAAATAAAGGCTAAATACAGGCCCTGGTCTATCCGGTGTGGCTGGATCCAAAATGTTCGTATACTGTCCGCTCGGAATCTTCGGAGTCAGTATCGAGGGCTCTCTTAGCTTCTTCCTCGGTCCTTTTAGCTTCGAGTATCAGGGCCGGGAGATCCGCAAAGCCATGCTCGGCTTGCTCAAGGGTGGCCCTCCGGGACTTCCACCGTTCATACTCCACCGCAATCGTGGTATGAGCCTCGGAAGCCTCCACACTCCTAAGGGCTTTTGCCAAATCGGCTTCAGCCTGGGCCAGCTTGGCCACTAATTCATCCCTCTCTTCATCAAGGATTCTTTGGATTTGAGTGGCCGACTCGAGCTCGGCTTTGAGAAGGTCATTAGCCTCGGCCGTCTCCTCGAGTTCGGTTTTCAACTCGTCGCATATCCGGGCCCTGTCCTCGGCTTTTTGCTCGAACACCCTTATCCTCTCCTTATACTTAGCACTCTCAGATTCAAGCAGCCGATGCCTCTCGGCCATGTTCACGGCATCAGACTTGATCGAGTCAAGCTCCCCCGGAGTTGAGAGAGAGTGATTTCGAGCCCACCAAGCCTCGAAGAAAAATGAGCATTGTCTTGGCTAAGGCCGACCTTGTCCGCTTCATGAAGCTGGTTCTTCTCGACCATCCCAGCCAACTCATTCTTTAACCGAAGGTTTTCGGCCTTCGCTGCTTGGAGCTCGGGTTGAAGGTTGGAAAGGGCAACAGCTCGGTTCAAGTCATCCTCCTTCACTTGCAAAAGGTGCTGGAACTTCTCCGTTTCTCGACCCTGGGCATCTAGCTGGCCCTTAAGGTCGTCAACTTCTTGCTGAGCACGGACGAAGACTTCATTGACGAGCACTACACTCTGTAGAAGAAACGAAAAGTTAAACTTGGATAAACGAGAATTCCCATTGAATTATGCAAGGATAGGCTGATAAGCTTACTCGATTGCCCGCGTGCATGCCCTCGTTAATGAGACTCTGCTAGGGGACTCCGGTCATCTTCCGCTTATCCGAGTCCGAGACGAGGGGCCTCAGATAGCTTGCGACTCCCACCGGAAGAGACAAAAAGCTGCAGTCCTCGGGGACGGTAATCACAGCCGATCATGTCCTCCTAGGTTCCATACTTGGGGCCGGGAAGATGCGCACCAGGCTATCCCTTGCACCAATCTCGGTGGACCAGCTAGCTGCCCTCGTGACTCGAGGGATAGGGAGATGTCCGAAACCGGCAGCTTCCCCGGTAGCAGGAGGAGTATCCGAGAACATATCATCAAAGTTATCCGACCTCGAAGCTGGAGTTGGAGAATTCGGAGCAGCCTCAACAGCCTTGGTAGAGGCAGGGATCTCGGAAGTTGCAGCAGTCTCGTCGCCGGGCAGTGGACCAACATCCATTGGAGCCTCGGTCTCGGAGACCGGCTCAGCCTTCTGATCGGCTTCGGTAGCTGGTGCATGCCCGGACCTTCTGGTCCTTTGCAGGGGGGTCTCCTCGGATGAAGCATCACCTGAAATATCAACATATTCAATCGACCTTGGAGGAGTCGGGTAAAGAACTTCTTCCCCACCTGTGTGCAATGCCGGAGCTGACGGTCCTTCCTCGGCTGAAGGAAGTGGTGAAATGATGGTATCCTCCTCCGGAATAGAAGCAACGGAAGGGGTCACACCGATCCTCCGAACGAGGAAATCGGGCTCTGTTTCGTCTCTTAGAGTCCGAACGACGCTTCTTGCCCTTTTTTTCGGTTTCTGCCCTTTGTCCGAGGGGTTTCTCCTCCTTTTGTTGGCAGCAGCAATAATACGGGATATACCCATTGAATCAAATTCGGGTGCCGGCGCAGCGGGTTCGGCTGCTGGCTCCGGTCTTGGGTCCACCGAGCCCTTGGGTAAACCTGAATACCGAAGATGTTATAAAAAGGAAAAGGTAGAAAATGCGATAAATTCCGACCTAAGCATAGTATTACCGTGGTTTTGAGCGACCCATCGGCCACGCGACAGGAGTCCCAATGTCCGTGCTTCATGGGTATGTTGGCTAAGGAGAGCACCAACCTATTCGTTCATGTTCCGGACAGCTGGAGGTATCCATGCCACGACTGGTATAAAGAAGGGGACAAATCGTGATAATATGAAAGGACAAGTGTTTGACAAAGCATTCAAAGGTAACTATTAAAAGAACTGAGACACTTACGATTATCATTCCACCTCTCCGGAAAGGGCATATAGTTGGCCGGAATAATGTCCGCAGTCCTCACCCGGACGTAGCGCTTTAGCCAACCTCGGTCTCTATCTTCATCCATCTTCGAAAAGATTGGGTTCCGGCTTCGCTTGGCGAGCTTTATTACACCTCCTCGGAACAACCTCGGGGAATATAATCGGATGAAGTGAGCCATCGTAAACTCCTTCTTCAAGTTGTTGGCCAACAGCCGGAGGCAGGCCACGGTCCTCCAGACTATCGGACCAATCTGGGCCAAGGTTACATTATATGTCTGGCACATATCCAAAATAACCGGGTCGATTGGGGGGTCGAGCTTGAGTGTAAAAGGATAGGTGTAAACGTACAGGAAGCCCTCCCGATGATCGGTGATCGATTCATCAGGTCCGGGGGCAAACACTTGTACCGGACGGTTATCCCATCCGCAATCAGCCCGGACTTGATCAAGTTTGTCCTCGGTAATGGACGACGGGTACCGTCTTACATCAAACCCTCTATCAGCAACCGGAGAAGGCTTCTCAACTTCAAACTCCTTGTTATAGTTGGGTTTGGACGGTACAATGTCCAAAGCAGTGGGCTCAACGACGATTTTTCCCTTGGGTTGTGAAGTTGGCTCGGTTCCTTGAGAAGAAACCGAGGGAACATCTTGGGAGGTGGTTTCGGTGTTGGCAAACATTTGGAAGTTATGGAAAAGGAGATTGGCGCATTGGAAAAGGAGATTGGCGAATTCGAAAAGGGAGAAGGAACAAGTTAAAAAATAATAAGAAAGAGTGAAGGAGCAGTTGAAAAAATTCAAAATGGCAAAGTGAGAGAAGAAACGAAGTAGCACTTTCGATAGGAAAACAACAAATGAAAAGGTTGGCAAAGTTGGTTTTATTACACACAATATAAGCAACGAATCGAGGGGAGAAAACGGTTGAAATCAGCAAGAAATATGAGATGGAAGATGATTAGAAGTGAAGAAGTAGTAAAATGGAGAAATGAAAGGGTTAAAGGCCTTATATATGCATGGGAACCGAGACGGTTACAGATCCCAGCAACCGGGGGATGCCACGTGTCCCACAATTAATGAGACGTGATTTGAAACGACGTGCGTTACGGCGGTTGCCAAAGTTGGCCGTTCAGGATGAGACACGTGGCTGATGGCAGAGGGACGTGACGCAACTGTTCCCACCAAAATGAAAAGATAAGAACGAGCTTATGGAACCACCGGTTTGGCGACTCATCCACTTCCCGTTACTCCGGTAAAACTACGGTCCGGAAAGTGTGGGGACTATCTGTATACGGTAAAAATCGGATTTATGCTAGACCGGTGAGATCGGGAATCGAGGAAAGAAAGAAACAAGCACGAGCATGAAGACTTTCTTTCGGACCGGATGTATTGCACTAGAAGTGGTTGATCAGAAGAAAACGAAGGAAATCGTTTGGTCCGGTTTCTCCATGGCCGAGTTGATCGTGGTCGTTAGTCTGGTTTTTCCATGGCCGAATTGATTGTGGCCATTAGTCCGGTTTCTCCATGGTCGAGTTGATCGTGGCCGTTAGTCCGGTTTCTCCATTGCCGAGGTGATCGTGGCCGTTAGTCCGGGCGATCAGTTACAAAATTGCCACGCGTCAAGACCGTTCTGCCATATTGTACTGCCAATCGTACGGGTGTCAGACCGTACGGCCCAACCTTATCCTTTTAGGGTTTTCTTTGTTCTAAATGGGCTTTATGTTGTATGCAAGGCCCATAAGGCAAGACTATAAATAGGAGGCATTTCCCTACTTTTAAGAGTTAGCTTTTCAAGATCAAGAAGATTGTAATAGAAAATATATGGAAGCTCTCTCTCTCTTTTAGTCCGGATCTGTGGAGTATTGTTGTTTAGCTTCATTATTCTAATATCGCTATACTTAATCATCCATAGAAACATATGCAATGCATGTATCCAAGTTATTAACGCATATATTCATATCTACAAACCATTGTACGCGAATCCATATATATACATTCCCTCAAAAACCAACAAAGATTAAAGTTTGCCCACATATCCTATACCTCACTTACAAATTCAATTGATTACCTAATTTCGGGGTAAACAATGATGCTGTCTGATGTCTACCTTGTATAAATGTGAAACCTCTTGATTTTTAGGTGGATCAAGGGAATACTTCCACTTTTTATGTGTGAAAAGGATTTCTGGAGAAGTTTTTACTAATAAGATGAGAAAATCTATGGATTGGGAAGCTTCTTGTCAGAGTTTCTAGATGGTGAGAGTGTGAAACAAACCCTGTTGGTTGGGCCTTTTTTTTTTTTTTTTTTTTCTTTTGAACCTGTTGACTATATTCTATATCATATGAGCAAAACAGTACATAGGTTGTACTGAAACCATATCTACAAAAGTACTCCACGACTCTAATGTTTTATGCCTATATTGAATCTAAAACATAATGATAGTAACAGTATCATCTGAGTAAACCTGATTACACCAAAAACAAAATAGTAAAATACAATTCAACTTGACCTTCTGCACACCATTCTCTATACTATCAAAACATCGAGAGTTTCTCTCCTTCCAGATTGACCACCATTGCTGGCAGGGACAATTCTTCATCTGTTTCTGTTCTTGGCCTGCAAGCCTGCCTCCTCCCAACTCTTTAAATCCTCTAAGACCTTTCCGGGCATGGTCCAAGATATACCTCTAAGATTTAAGAATATTCTCCAGAGCTGTTGTGTAAACTTGCAATGAAGGAACAGATGTTGGTTGGGTCGTTTTACTTTTCCTAATCAGGATATTTTGGCTACTCTATTTTCTTTTCTCTAATAGTACTCTTGGATTTCACTGCTTGGGGAGGGGGGTAATTTTGGCAACTCATGTCAATAAAGTGAGTTTGCTCGAAAATATTTCCATCATCTACGCCTGAATCCCAAATTGATAGGCACCAGCTATATGTACCTCATGTACCATTCCGCTCTAGTTGGACGGATGTAGCATACCTAGATGAGTATATTCCAATGAATTTAATGTTCAGAGGGCTCATTATGGTTTGGCTATTGTTAGCTGTCAACCCAGTGCCACTCTCCTCGTTTATCTGGCTTGGGATTGACTAAAAGAAGTGCCTGACTGAGAGTAGAGAAAAAAACTTAACGTCTTGCAAAGATGTTATACTTTAATGAAGCATCAGTGACCTCATGAAAGACTGACAAAACCAGATAAAAACGAACAAGTCTAGCTAGAGGAAAAAGAAACAAAGAAAAAACAAAGTCACACAATAGCCTTTTACTTCAAAAACTTCTCCGCGTCTTTTTTTCCTTTAATCTAATATCCAAAAAGCTGTAGTAGAACCACTGGAATAGCCTACTAGGATCCAAATACAATATGTTGAGTCCAACATCGGCGGGTACGAGGAAAATTGATCTTTTGGTATGGTCTTGCGCAATCCTAACCTCATGAGCTAGCTTTTAGAATTGTTAGGTCTAACTGCCCAAGGACCATATCTTTATCAGGGTATCAGAGTCAGGTCCATCGAAATTATTGTTTATCTGATGTTGGGCCCCCCTCTTATATTGTCCACGCTCCAAATGTCCAGCCTGAGCGTGCAAGGGTTGAATCCTACATCAGTGGGTATGAGAAAAATTGGTCTCTTTATATGGTCTTAGAAGATGAAATGAGGTTTAACTGTCAAACTTTACATATTCTACATAGAAGTTCACATGTCCTTTATCCAGATAAAACTTTGCTTCCATCTTCAACTAGGTAGCATGGACTTGGAAATGAATATGGCATTTGCATGAACGCAACATGCCTACCTGACATATTGGGAAAATGTGGTTGTCACTTATCTCATCAAAGGCTATTATTAATGGAAATATGTGAGTCTCGTGAGCTACCAAAATATGGAAAACAAATTCGTGCCCAGAAATTTTAGAAATCTCCGCGCACTGTTCGAAACTTGGTTGATAATGAGATCGCCCCTCTACCCTTCTTCACTTAAATATCAGGGTTTTGTGCGCGACAGGATTCGAACCCGTGACTGTGCATAACCACACATCACGCATTACACTTGTACTACTAGGCCAAAGCCCAGGAGGCAAATCCTTGCCCCATAACTTGAAGCTTTAAGTATTCTTGAAGGTCCATCCATTGTGCTCAGCTTTTTGGTGCAATTTCAAGTTCAAGATTTTTTTGTTTTATGTCAAGTTACCATTTCCTGTAACCAACTCTAGAAACAGTAAAGACTTGTGATTTCTCTTTTGGAGGGTGGAGTTGGTGGAGGAAGCTATTGGAAAAATGAGTCTGTAGAAATCTACAGTCAGCACTTCTATTGTTAGAGTGAGAAAGTACTGAGTCAGTTATGTCATTCGCAACCTATAGTTATTGGCTCTCTTTCCAAGGTATTAGGTTCAACACGAGCACTTCCATATTCATTTCTTATTTCTTTAAGGTATCCTGTCTATCTTTTGCCTCTATATCGTGGACCCAAACAAGTTCTTATCCAACATAGTCACATTAATGTGAACTTACAGGACAGAATGTAGCAAGGAAGGATGATAATGTAGTGATGTATATAGCACTAACGAGCAAGAAAACAAATATGACCTAAGAACCAGCAGCTTTTGTGCATCTTAATCGCCTGCTTCTTGCTTTAGAAATGTTGCTCATTAGATAACTGTTTCCAATAAAGCTTGCACTAGGCTCTCACCTTTTTTGGCTTAGCCATAGCATTTTATTGGTAATGGGTTGATTATTGAATCTAGTCGAAATTATATAGCTGAATGTAGAGATTAGCAGTGTCCTACTTGAGAAGAACCTCTTATCATCCACAAACTGAAAAGAATTAGAGAAAAAAGCTTGAGAAAGCTTCCTTGGAAGGGGTAATATTTGACGAGTGTTAGTGGAACCCATCCTCTCGTTGTCAAAGAGGACATAAGTGAAATTACACGACAGATGGATAGTGCAGAACATCATTTTCCAATTTTCTCTTCAGTAAGGAAAGAAAGCACTGCCAAAACCAATAAGAAAGAAGAAATTGCATGATGTAAGACTATTTTCCTCTTTTTTTTTTTTTTTTTTCTCTCTCGGAAATGGATAAATTTATTAGTTATGCATGTGTAAACTATTCCAACTAAAAAGCATGGCAGACAATAACCACTGAATAATAAAACGCATGCATCATTATCTATTAGCAGTGACACATTTGGATCATATTTCTTTACAACTCTGTTAGAGACACTTGACTCCTGCTCACCCTGTCCACACTTTTATCTTCTTCAGAATCTGAATGTCCTCTGTGGAGATTTTTAAAATCTACTTACACCTTGCAGCTGATAAGGAGGAAGAGGGAAAAAAAAAAGATAGCTGATAAAATGTGGTAGTGCTGGATACTTGATTATGAAGAGATACTACACTCTTCTACAGCAGCAAGCAGATAACTGGGAGTTCAATTAGCCTTAAAAAATGCTTTGGAGAACAAGAGCACCCCCTAAAGCAGTCTGTTTTGGATGGATAGCTGCAAAAGAGGTTTGTCTAACTCAAGCAGCTCTTCAGAAAAGAGGCCTATCTCTCTGCAATAGATGTTTCTTATGTGAAGCCTCATTGGAAACAAACAATCATCTTCTACTTCACTGTAAATCCTCCTGGCATATATGGTCATGTATTCTTAACATTTTTGGACTCAGCTGGCTGATGCCCCAGGATGTGAGAAGCCTTTTATCTTGCTGGCAAGGACAGTGTATTGAGAAGAGGAAGAAGAAGACTTGGAAGACTGCCCCAGTATGCCTAATGTGGACACTATGGTTGGAGAGAAACAATAGATGCTTTGAAGGGAAGAAATTGCATCTATCCTTTGTGAAATATAGATGCTTCTAGACACTGCATTTGTGGTGCAAGAGTAGTCCATTGGAAAACCCAACTCTGCTCTTGGAGTTTTTGGTCTTTGATGTTGTAACTATAGCAGTGAACTTGTTCATATCTTTTGTACTTTTTATGGACCTTCTTGGTACTAATCATCAATAAAACTTTACCTTATCAAAAAAAGAAAAAGAATGTGGTAGTGCCTTCCAGGGACACTGAAGGCACATACCAAATAGTCAAACAATGGGAACAAATCTGGACATGGTGAACGGTGAGCTCCGCACAAGTCTGATGAGGGTCAAAACGAGTGGTTGTGGCAATGTCCAACAAGAATACAACCACTTCAGAAGCGTCCATGCCATTCAGGAACAGTCCCAGAGGCAATTTCCAGGTTTCTCGCACTGCTTTTTGTTTGTAAGTAATTGTTTCATAACAATAATCTTCTTAACCAATGCTTTCAAATTCTTGAGCATACCATCTTTTATTACATGAATAGGAGTTTGTCATTTTGGGCATTCAAGTCGACAAAATGATGTAGTTTTAATTTGAAGAGAGAGAAAAGCATGTTAGAACACTTTATCAATAAGTATTTGGCTTTGTGTCTAATGCTCTTTTTGTTGACTGGGAAGGTGAGGAAGTGTCATGCTGGCATGGATAAGTGCGTGCCTGAATGTTTCAAACTGCCACGTACTTAGAAATTTGGTTTACCAGTCTAAGCTCAGTAAGCACTTTGCGAGGAATGAACAAAAGGTGATCTATCAAAAATGTTATAGAAAGCCTAACTTTTCTCTGAACGTACTGTTTATCTGAAGGTACTGTTTGCTATCGTACGTAATTCTGTCCACCTAATCTCAAATAAGTTTGCACTTCACATAATCATGGCAGTTTCACTACTTAATACAACCATTTCGCGTTTTTACATGTAAATTCTGAAACGCCTCCTGCTGCCACTAAAAGAGATTTTTCGGGACAACTACTCATCAAAAAAGACGAGGAGAATATTCTTTTTCAGGACTACCTTTCTTTTTAGTAACTGTATCCGTCCACAGGTTCCACATGCAAGGTCCTAATTTTGACATTTTATTGTTTTCTTGGTTTGTAGTCATTGACTTACCATTTTAGAATATGTACTTGTTATTGTACTTCACCAATTACAATTCCACAAAGAAATTTGTCAAGTCCTATATTGATCTCAAATTTTCTGTTTTATGCAATGATATAGTCCGGTCCTCTCGACTTAGTTTCACCATAAAGGTCCAAGTTGGCGATTGCACCTCTTTTTGTTTTAATAATCTTGATCATATTAGAGTTACAGTTCTATCTTTTCAACACCCTGCTGATTTCCAATCTAAGTCCAACTGAAATGTATATAGGGTGTATTATATGGGAGTCCATAAACTTTGAGTTTGTACACTTGATCATCTTGATTTTATGGCTGACTTGAACCTTCAACTTTTGAATAGAATATAATAGGTCCTTTCGGCTGATTGACCTCTTGAAGAAACGAGCACATCAGATTATGTTAAGCTAAAATAAACTGCTTTTAATGCTGAACAATTAATGGGGTGATATTTGATGGCAAAATCAAATAGGTAAAGAGAGAAATTATAGCCAGTAAAGTGCCTGTATCTCTTCCACCATGTTCTGCAAGGTGGACGTAATCATACTACTATGCGAAGAAGCTGGGACCCACCTCAACTACCACAGATACATTAGAGCCTTTTGGTGCTTTGTTGCATGTTCGACACCATTAAAAAGTAACCAGCACTTCCCGTTTGACATATTTAATCTTTTAACAGTTATGCCATATCTTCTTCATGCTTTAATCTACATGCTTTTTAGGTGTATGTACTGGGTTAATAGGAGGAAATTGATGGGGAAGGGGCAGGGAAGGGGAAAAGGATCATATCTTGGTAGTTCTGTGCTGCACCTTGAAAACGATCCCTTCTGCTTTTTCGGATCTAGTTGTTTCATGAAACTGAAAAATTAGATACCATCCTGATGACTTCCTTTCTGTCTGATTTCTTCCTGATGTGATTACTTTTTATACTAAGAACAGCTGAGAAAATATTTGAAATCATGTTTTGCATCTGGGACAGATGAAGCAGAAGCTGGTGTGTATGATGCTTTACCGTGTTTAGGGATCAATCTAGACTTGTACCAACTTCTTCGTCCTTGTTAATTTGTTTATCTCATCTGTATGTTTAAACTGTAAGTGAGAAGACACTTGTTTTCTTAATTATGTATTTAACATGTCTCACAGCATGCAAGTCAGAATATTTAAGTCTTCCTTACCTAATTCAATTGTTGTTACATCTAAAACATCAACCTTTTAGAGTGAGGAGACATTTGTTTACTTAACTATGCTGTAACTATCCTAAAGACACCATAATAGCCTAGGTCCAGTAAGCATAAAGGATCTAAGCTTTATCCAGTGATATCGTTAAAACCTTTCTTCTGATGGGTTCTCTGTTTACTTTTGTTCAATAACTATGATTACGGTATATTTACTAAGTTAAACCATCAAATATGCTGGCACAGGATAGCTCCATCTGCTTCATGTTATACTGAATCAGTAATTGCAGCAGCTCGCCCTAGGGATTAAGCATGGAGTGTGAAAGCAGCCTTCTTTCAGGTATCACTTTGTAGATGGACTTCTTAATATGACTGCCTTCAGTTTATTAGAATTGTGTCCTCAAAAATATCATTGTTTTAGCTTTTCTTAAACACGATTCATGTTTGCAAAAACAACGTACCCTTCTTTTTCTGATGATTTTTAACGGATTAACACTTGCAGAAGAAGCAAAAAGAGGAAAATTTAGTTCTTCAGAGTTGTTTTTCTTAGTACTGTCACATGTTGGAGAAAATCGCGGAGATAGCATATTTGCAATTGATACTGTCATTATGAGACTCCTTTTTCACATGCTGGCTATAGAAGTAAGTAAATAGCATTCTGAAGCTCTGCTGATAATGTAAATAAATAAATATCACCCCTTGGGGGGTCTTGAGAAACGGTAGTGCCTTACATGTCTTCACCCTTTAGAGACCTTCTTGTTGCAATATGAGTTAGCACTATGGTTAGACCATACAAAAATCCTCCTCTTTTGTCTGTCGATGCTTGGGCTTATGGTGACGTGAAGTCAACTCTGATCTTCTTAGCATTTCCCACATTACATATTTGCATGTACATTCTCGTTTCCGCAAGTTTGTATATCATGATGAAGCTTCAAAAGCCCTGTACCTAAAGAATATAACGGTGAAGATAGAATTATGTCAGTGATCCTTCTTAGCTGGTGTTTCTATGTTTCAGAACATGCAAAATATATATTATTTCCTTTCCCTCAATCTCTTGACTGTCCCTTTTCTTTTCTTTCTTCTTTTTTCTTTTTGTGGCATCAGAATTAGTTATATTTAGAAGGTTGTAAGCTTTTCTTTTTTGATTCTCTGGAAGGGAGTGGGGGTTTATTTTAAAAAAGAAATACATCATACTTCTAGGATATGCTGGAGAAAATGAAGCAAACAAGCCTTTACTACAGGGACTATAGGCTATGGTGAAGATATAAAAAGTTAAACAGATGCTACTTCTTGGCCATGCTAAATTTGGCCAGTTAATGATTCAGATACCATGGGTATACTCTGTGGACAAATCTACTAGCTGGAATCTCATCTTCTTATACTGAATACCAAAACTATTGAAAATGATAGAAAGGCCAATTATTTTTAGTAACCGAGAAATTCTTGAGGATAAATGGTACTATTTGTCCCTTTACTCTTTTCTACTTAAATATATGTATTTTTGTCCACTACATGTTTCAAACTAATGACGTGCACCTAATTTACATTCTACAGATCACGCGTTGCACTCTTACCCTTGAGCCAAAGCTTGGGGGCTTGAAAGGCCAAGTATACAAATCACAAAGAACTAATGTGGAGTGATAGAAAAATAGAGATCATTGATTGCCCAGAAAACAAAGCCATCGTCAGTTTGGTTGGTGATAGCTTATGTTATTCACAAGTTGCCCTATGTTTGGGTTCTATGTAGGGGTGGGCGTTCGGTTCTTCGGTTCGGTTTGGCTATTTCGGTTTCGGTTTTTTGAAGTTTGGTTCGGTTCGGTTTCGGTTTTTTCAATTCGGTTTTTTTGATATGATATTAGAAACGATTCCATTTACACTAATTCATATTCTCAAAAGCAACAAAACTTAAAACTAACAAATTATAATCAAAATCAAACAAACAGAATACACAATAACAGAAAATCATAACCATAATATAGGATTACTAGGTGTTATATACATACAGTAAGAATAATTAAGAAAACACATAAAGGACATACATTAATCCTAAAGACACATTCTAGTCACCTTTCTTTATTAAGGATATTTGATTTTCTCAACTGAAGTGGAAAATTAGGGATACAAAAGCAAAAAAGAGCTTATTACAATTGGGTTTTTTTTGGGCTTAAACTTAATGGGTCTGGACTATTTTAATTTTTTTGGCTAATGTATAAATTTCGGTTCTTCAATTCGGTTTCATTAAAGTTCGGTTCGGCTATTTCGATTTTGGTTTTTTGAAGGTGAACACCAAACACCGAACCAAACTAGTTCGGTTCGGTTCTTTTGGTTTCGGTTTCTTGAAGTTTGGTTCAGTTCGGTCTGATTTTTCAGTTTTCGGTATTTATACCAAACCCTAGTTCTATGTGGCTTAAAATAATTAATAAAATAAAATGTAAAGGAACTATGTTAATACGCAAATTTGATGAAGAAATGGCAGTCGGTGTATAGAGAGAGAACCTTTCCTTTCATTTCAGAAAATATCTACAATGTACAAGACAAGTATAAAATGAGTTGGGCCTCTTTCTTTTATAATGGCCCGAGCCCAATGGTCTTTTAATAGCTAATCTGGCTAATACTAACAACAACAATGATAAATAAAGGCCCAAACCGACTTGGCCCACTAACCTATATCATCAACTATTTTATGTACTTTAACACCCCCCGCGTTCAAGTTGGAGGGTGGTTAGACCCCCAACTTGCGAATATGAAAATGATGAGCAGCACCAGGTAGACTCTTGGTAAGTATATCTGCAAACTGAGTGGAAGTGGGAGTGTGATGCAATGAAATCAAAGTGGCAGTCCAATTCAATGTGTTTAGTGCACTTATGGAATACCAGTTCTTGGCAATGTGAATTGTAGCTTGATTATCACAGAAAACCAGAACAGAACTGGAAATTGGAAAACCAAAGTCAAACAGTAATCTAGTCAACCAAGTCACTTCTGCCACAGCCTTATTGAAGGATCTATATTCAGCCTCAGCTGAAGAAAGGGACACCATAGGCTACTTCTTGGACTTCCAGCAAAAAGGGACACCATAGGCTACTTCTTGGACTTCCAGCAAAACAGACTACCACAAAAAAGAATGCAAAAACCAGTTACTGACTTTCTACTATCATAACAAGCACCCCAATCACAGTCACAAAACACTTTGAGAGACAAATCAGAGCAATTATTGAGAAATAAGCCATATTTAGAGGTCCCTTTGAGATACCTTAACAATTGCAAAGCTGCCTTCACATGAGGGATACAAGGAAGTTGCATGAACTGACTTAAGTGTTGGACAACAAAAGCCAAATCAGGTTTAGTATGAGTGAGGAAGTTTAGTTTACCAATTAGACTTCTGTAAGTCGGAGGATTGGGTAAAGGATCACCCACTGCAGCTTTGAGCGTCTCATGTAATTTTAATGGACATATGACAGGGAGGAGCTGTCACAGTGAAACTCTTTGAGCAAGTCAAGCACAAATTTATTTTGATGAAGAAGAACACCAGAGGGTGTGTACAACACTTCAATAACAAGGAAATAGTTCAACAACCCCAAATCTTTTATCTTAAACTGCTCATGAAGAAATAGCTTGAGGGTAAAAATTTCAATGGAATCAATTCCAATTAAAATAATGTCATCAACATAAACAGCTAGAATGATCAAAGAGTCCCCATAACCTCTAGTAAACAAGGAATAGTCATTTAAAGAGTGAGAATAACCTATGGACTGCGGGGCCTGAGACAGCTTGGCATACCATTGCCTTGGAGCCTGTCTCAGTCCATAAAGAGACTTCTGTAACTTGCAGACTAAAGGAACAGGAGAAGAAGCAAAAGCAGGTACTGATAATCCAGGGGGGAAGTTTCATGTAAACTTCCTCATCCAAATCCCAATGCAAGAATACATTGTTTACATCCAATTGAAAAAGATACCAATTCTGTTTAATAGCAATAGCAACAAGAGTTTTGATAGTAGACATTTTTACTACAGGGGAAAAAGTTTCATGAAAATCAATCCTCTCTACTTGATCCCTGACCACTAACCTAGCCTTGTACCTCTCAATGCTCCCATCAGTTCTATATGTGACTTTGTATACCCATTTGCAGCAAATAGGCTTCTTACCACTGGGTAACTCAACTATGTCCCAAGTCAAATTAGCCTCCAAAGCCTCAAACTCCTTTCTCATGGCATCCTACCACTCAGGGACAGTTGTAGCTTGAGAGTAAGAAAAAGGCTCAAGAACAGGTTGCTTACTAGAAAATGAAGGAGGAGGATCACAGGTGGAGCTAGGAACAGATGTAGAAGAATTACATATATAATTCTAAAGGTAAGCATGTTGTTTCTTAGGTCTGGTAGGTGCTCTAACAGGAGGAGTAGAAGAAGGAATGGATGAAAAAGAAGGAGGAGAGGGTGGGGCTGAAGGTGGAATAGAAGAGGAAACAGGAATGGGAAAAGATGAAAAAGCAAGGACAGGATGTTGGAGGAACAGTGTCATCAAAATAAGCAGAAGGAAAAGGCCAAATGGTTGGGGATCCAGTAGATTAAGTGAGAAAAGGAAAAAGATGCTCATGGAAGAGTACATCTCTAGAAACAAAACAAGACTTAGTTTGGAGATTGTAAACTTTAAAACCTTTCTTGGCAGAAGGATAACCAATAAAAACACAAGGAGAGGCCCTGGATTGGAATTTGTCCCTATGAGGTCTAGGAGTAGCAAAGTAACAAAGACAACCAAATGACTTAAGGTGATTGTAAGAAGGTGTGTTTCCATAAAACAATTCATAAGGACTTTTGTGATTGAGGAGAGGAGATGGAAATCTATTCATTAGATATGTGGCTGTTAGAATACAATCACCCCAAAATCTGATGGGAAGATGAGATTGAAAGAGTAAGGCCCTAGCAGTGTCTAGTAAGTGCCTATGTTTTCTTTCCACTACCCTATTTTGTTGAGGGGTATGGGGACAGGAAGTTTGATGAATGATACCTTGATCACAATTGATTAGGGACAGTGACCCATGATGAAACTCGGAGAGACAGACAGAGAGGAGATTCTTTCATACGTGCTAACTCCTAGGATGAGAAGTAGGTCCCTTGTTTTTGGCAGGAAGAGTTCTAGCCTTTGTTGCCTCTCGGTAGAGTGAGTCTACTTAGCGAACTAGCAGGACGCGGAGATCTATTGATCAATATGAATCTCGAGAGTGGATGGTTGATCGCCGCCTCCTTGTCCTGGGGGCTCTCTGGCCGGGGAGGGGCTTGCTATTGTAACCTTTTCTCCCGGTGTATGTGAAAAAGAGTGACGAACTCATTTTTCTTCGGTCATAGGTTGATCCAAAAGAACGAGAGTCGGCTTCCAACATGTTGTCCGTTGTTTCTCAGTAGCTCAGTGGTACAGCAGTCGGCTGTTAACCGATTGGCCGTAGGTTCGAATCCTACTTGGGGAGATTTTGGAGTTATCGCCAAAGAACTGAGAACCTGACAAGCTTGACCCTAACTCTAAGGCATTATCACTTCTAATAATCTGAACTTTGGTGTGAAATTGAGTAGTGATCATGTTAAGAAAAGCTTTGGGAATGGTAAAAGCATTGCTTTTGGCCCCTAGTAGGTGGGTCTAGGCGGGCCTAGTGTAGTTATGAACAATGGTGAGGAAATATCTAGAACCATCATAGGTAGGGGTATTATAAAGACCCCAGGTGTCAATGTGGATAAGCTGAAAAGGTGCAGTACTTTTAATATAACTATTTGGAAATGGTAATCTAGATTGTTTAACTAAAGGACAAACAAGACAATCAAAGGCCTGTTTAGAAGATAATTTGGAACCAACATTAGTAAGTGATTTCATTTTGGAAAAAGGCAGATGGCCAAGTCTATAGAGCCAAACAACATTAACTTTATTCATATTTACATTGGTAGTGACATCAATATTGGAAGAATCATCACAAACAGTTGCATGAACACTAGGAACAGAGTAAATGACGGGGGAAACATAAAAAACAACAGAACTATTACAATCAGAAGAAACAACAGGGAAAGCAATAGGAAAAGAAGAATCACAAGTAAATGCAGTTGGGTGATGAGAAATCTTGTACAATCCACTGTCAGATCTACCAAGCACCACTGGCTTCTTCAGAGAAGGGCCCTGTAGTGCACATAAAGTATTGGTAAATATAACAGCATGACCAAGTTTAGCAACAAGCTTATGGACGAAAATGAGATTGTGCTTAAAACTAGGAATGTAGAGAACATTGTGGAGGACAAGATCAGGAAACAAAGTTAAGAAATCAATATTAGTGACTTTAACTTTGTATCCATTGGGAAGAGACACTAGATAAGGAACAGGCAGAGTTTGTAAGTTGAAAAGTAAGGACAAATCAGAGGTCATGTGATCAGAAGCTCTAGAATTTATGATCCATATAGTGTCTTCTATCTTAGTAATTACTATTAGCTGATAACTTACCAGCAATGTTTGTAGACCAAGAAATTTGATGTAGAAGGGGAAGCATTAATGTGGGACTGTTGTAGCAATGACATCAGCTAGGAGTGTTGGTCCTTGGTAAGGCCAGGAAGGACATGAGATTTCTTAGATTCACCATGATTCTCAGAAGAAATTGTACCCCCAGAATTGTCAGAATGAGAGTGCCCATCATAGGTGGAATCAAAATCAACATAAGCAACTATTTTCCTTAGACCAGTGCTCTTGGTGAATTTGAAATTAGGAGGAAAACCATGAAGCCTATAGCACTTGTCAATGTTGTGGCCAGGTCTTCTGCAATACTTGCATACTAAAGATGATTTCTGGGGTTCAAAAGAAACTTTTGATTGAAAATTTTGTTTAGAGGGACCATGATATGAGTTTGAAGTAGAACCATGATATGGGTCTGAAGTAGATGCCCCAGCATTGAAAGACATAGATCCTGATGAAAACTGAGAGGTACTAGAGATTTTCCTTTGTTTTTCATCAGCCAAAAGTATGTTGTATACAATACTCACAGTTGGAAGGGGCTTCATCATGAGTGTATTGCTTTTAACTTGGACATAGGTGTCATTTAGACCCATCAAAAATTGGTACACCTTTTGTTCATTCTCACCCTTTTTACTACCCCCACAAGTATAATAAGAGAGGTGATTAGAGGATATGTCTAATGAACTGTTTAATTCTATTGAAGTAAGAGGATATGTCTAATGAACACTGGGAAATATGAGCTAAATCCTTCTTAAGTTCAAAGATTCTAGCCCCATTTGCTTGACCATAAAATTCCTCCAGCTCACCCCATATATCCTTGGCCAGTTATGAGTATTCAACACTACGAGCTATTTCCCTTATAAGGGAATTGGTCAACCAAGAAACGACAAGGTCATTGCATCTTTGCCACTGCCTGGCCAAAGGTGAGGTCTCAGAAAGTCTGTCAGAGATATTTTAGATGAAATCCAATTTATTATGTACAGAGAATGCCACAAGTATAGTTCTACGCCAACTACCATAACCAGTTCCATCAAAAAGAACATGAACCAAAGAGGATCCCAACACATTAGAGGGATGAACATACAGGGGATGACAAGGGTGAGTATAATCATCGGGTTGAAATGCAGTATGGGAAGCAGGAGTAGAATCAGACGAAGGTGAAGGAGCAGAGAAAACCCCGCTAGTAGCAAGAGACTCAGTACCATTCGTCATCACAAATAATCAGAAAACCAGCAATATTGTTGAACACAACCACACGTAACACGAGCAACAACAACAAACAATCAACAGAAGCAACTAGAATCAAATTTTGTCGAGAAAAAAAGGAACGAAATTACCGGTGAAACTCGAAACAAAAGCAAAACCCTAATTTGAGAGCAAATTTGAGGCAATCGATCGCGTACAAGCGCTAACAATCAGCAACAATGTCAAATCGAAGCTTCGAAGCAATTTTGGTCACTTGAATCTTCAAGAAATCACAAAATACGATCAACACTGAACACCGTAACCCTAGACTTTGATACTTTGAAAAAAAAATAAAAAAAAATGAGCGGGGATAAGATAGGAAGAAAGCTAAACACTACATCTAACAAGATCTAGGCTCTGATACTATGTTAATATGCAAATTTGATGAAGAAATGACAGTCGGTGTATAGAGAGAGAGAGAAAGAGAGAACCTTTCATTTCATTTCAGAAAATATCTACAATGTACAAGACAAGTATAAAATGAGTTGGGCCTCTTTATTTTATAGTGACCCGAGCCCAATGGTCTCTTAATAGCTAATCTGGCTAATACTTTGATAAATAAAGGCCCAACCCAACCTGGCCCACTAACCTATATCATCAACTATTTTATGTACTCTAACAAACTAAGGTAATAGTCCTAGTGGATGTATGTAGCAATAGTGGAACACTAATAAACATATATGCTTGCCATATTTTTAATAAAACTAAGAAGTTCATTAGTGCGTGTTAAAGTATTATTATTAACTTATTAGCAGTTGCGCTAAGAAACTTCAATTATTTATGGAGTGAGGACTTTATTCCATTTTTTATTAGCTAGACAATCTACATGAAAGATCTTCTTTACAATATAAGTCAGTTTATTCAACTAAAGCATACTTTTTTCTTGAAGCAGTTTTGATTAAAAGTCAATACATATGAAAAACTTTCACACTGGTTGGAAATAATAATTCAAAGTTGTAGGAAATCAAAATTGTTAAGATTTGCTATCTTAATTCATGTCTAGTTAGGATTTATAGTCAAATTCATATAGGAATAGGTTTTCATGTTTTGAGTTAAAGTACGTTTCATATTACTATAAATAGGAATGCTACTAGCTATTTTCACAACAAGTGAAAACAAGAGAGAATAAGAGTGATTGTGGAGATCATAAAATTTATCAATAAAAAATATTTTCCTTCAAATTGGTATCAGAGTTTCTCCAATCCTGGTAGAGAATCAAAGAGCTTCCGCTGCCGGTGGGCTGCATTAGCCAATATATGCTCCCCGTTTGGCCTTAGATAATACTGACAAACGCCGAGCCAATGATATAGGCATGAAAAATAATCATGTTGAGAATGATTGAGAAAATATTGCAGGTTTAAAAAATAGAGCAAGCAAATATAGCACAAGTGGAAGGAACGATCTTAAATAAAAAATTGGAGGAGCAAGTTAAAAAAATGAGTGTTGGTAACAAAATGCACCAATGAGAGTTGGAGATAAGTGCTCCAACAACTGAAAGTTGAAGAGAAGTGCTTCAACACAACCAAGAAAAAAAAGGGTGTTAATGAGAAGTGCATCGACTATTGGAAGTTGGAGAGAAATGCTCCAACACTACCAAGAAAAAAAAATAGTGGGTGTTGGACAGAGATGCTCCAACACATCCAAGAAAAAAAATAATGAGAGTTGGAGAGAAGTGCTCCAACAATTGAAGGTTGAAGAGAA
This sequence comes from Lycium barbarum, assembly GCF_019175385.1. Classification (NCBI taxonomy): domain Eukaryota; kingdom Viridiplantae; phylum Streptophyta; class Magnoliopsida; order Solanales; family Solanaceae; genus Lycium; species Lycium barbarum. The sequence continues at coordinate 98,366,858 of NC_083343.1, read as the reverse complement.
AGTTCTTCAACAATTGAAGGCTAGTGACAAAGTGCATCAATGGGGTTGGAGACAAGTGTTTCAACAAAATTGAGTTAGTCACAAAGTGCATCAACGGGGTTGGAGACAAGTGCTTCAACAAGATTTTGGTGCCGGTGACAAGTGCATCAACGAGGTTGAAGACAAGCGCTTCAACAAAATTGGAAGATGGTGAGTGGTGACAAGTGCATCAAAAGTTGGAGAATGTTGGAAATAATAATTCAAAGTTATAGGAAACCAAAATTGGTTAGGATTTGATATCTTAATTTATGTCTAGTTAGGATTTATAGTCAAATTTATATAAGAATAGGTTTTCCTATTTTGAGTTAAAGTAGGTTTTATACTACTATAAATAGGAATGCTACTAGTTATTTTCATAATAAGTGAAAACAAGAGAAAATAAGAGTGATTGTGGAGATTATAGAAAGCGTTTAGAGATTCATAAAATTTATCAATAAAATATTTTCCTTCATCTAAATATATATTTGGACAGGAACACTCTAATTTTCTCAATCCAAGACAAGTGATTGAATGATTCTTTTTACTTATTCACTCAATTTACTTTACATAAGATAATTATACTACTTGAATATTTATAGATGTTATTCTAACATGTACCTAGTGTAGGACATATATCTTAAATTTAATTCTCTATTCTTCTTTTTTTTTGCCCAGTACATGAATAAGATAATACATGGCAAAGTAAGGTCTAGTCCCTAGCTTGTACTTGTTCTTTTTCAGGATTTCTTTTACTATTAATAAATGGGTTGCTAGACACAGTGCACTATTTAGTGGTATAAATTCGATAAAAAAATTATTTTAAAAATGCATACGATAATACATGTATTTTAAATTTCTAAGAAACTCATGTATCACAAATCAATTTCTAAGAAACTCATGTATCACAAATCAATTTCTTTTTCTTCTTCCAACACATAGTAAAATTTTCAACAAATACGTATATGGAAAGTTTGAGTGGAAGTCGTGTGGTAGTTTGAGTGGAAGTCGTGTGGTACAAAACATTTAGTAGTTGGTCAAAATTGAAGGGAAAAAAAAACTTTCATTCTTATTCATGTATGAAATAAATATTAACAATATCATTTTCGGTTTAGTTGGATAATATGGTTCAACTTTTATTATTTAATACCAAATCAAACAAAATATTCTATATATTGCAGCTAAATTAATTAAACAGTACTAAATTGAAGACTACACCATCTTATCATGGTTTGATCAGTTGCGTTTTTCGATTTTTCTTGAGTACCTTAACTTTATAAACAACTAAGAATTGCAATAATTGGAAGGCTGGAGACTTTTAAAGGACTGATTTCTAGGTCACTCAACTAATACGTTATTATCTTATAAAGTCACCCTTCTTGATTCCGATCTTTTTCAGCAATTAAAGTGACTTTCTGAAATAATAAACTAATAATAATTATTAGATGAGTGATCATATTTCGGGCTCGTTATCCCAGAATTGGTCCACGGATTTGAATGGTCCATTTGGATGAACAAATATAAGTTCAACATTAAATCCAGTGCATGGAGGAATCTCTTGAATTCGAGTGACTTCTTCATTACTTAGTTCCCAATTCAAAATTTGTAGGTTCTCTTTCATCCTGTCCTTGTTGAAACTCTTCAATATTACACTAGCTCCTTGCTCATATACCCACCTTAATGCCACCTATAAATATTGAAAACATAGATACTTAGGTAAAGTCAATATATTAATTACTAATTGTTCATTAAGACATTTATCTATAATTATCTTTAAGAAGTGACTTGGTAAATATTTTTTTATATCATTAAAAAAATATCATTACTACGTATATAGGACTTGGAGTGTGTTTGGTATGTTGACGGAAAATGTCTTGAAAATGTTTTCCTATTTATTTCCCTTGTTTGGTTGGCTAAATATCTTGGAAAATGTTTTCCTATTTTTCCTTATTTGGTTGGCTAAATATCTTGGAAAATGTTTTCCTTAAAAATTTGTGGGAAAATATTTTCCAGATAAATAAAAACACACCAATGCAACCCCAACCGACCCACGCACTATCCACTCACCCCCACCTACCTACCTCACCCGCCCCCCCCAAACCGCCCTACACCCCTACCCTACCTACCACCCGCCCACCATCCACCCACCATCCCTCTTCCTGCCTACTCCACCTCCCACCCCGCCTACCCTACCACCGAAAATTGCACTCGAATTCAAAAACCTCATAGTGTTTTGCTTTGAATATATGTAAATATTCCTAACATGACATTTTCCATCGTACCAAACACACCCTGAAACTCAAAATCTAAAACAAAACAGGAAGTGAAAAGGAGAGGATTAAACAGTACTGCAAGTATAAAGATTTTTTTCACATTACAGAGTGCATTTCTTACCTGTGCAACGGTCTTGTGTTTGTAAATGGCGATATCTTTAAGGACAGGGCTATGCATAACAGCATTGTTGCCCCATTGAGAAATCCCATTAGCTCCAAGTGGTGACCATGCACACACACGTATTCCTTTCTCCTTGCAAAACTCTAACATCTTCTCTTGTCTCCATGCAACATGCATTTCCACCTGCAAACTAAAACCCTGCATTATTAATCCATGTATAATTTGTTTTTGAACCAAACGACCCCGTGGGTTTGGTATTAGAGAAAAATATTTTAATTTTTTTTTTTAATTTCTCCATGTTTGTTTATCAAAATTTCTGAAAAATAACTTCTCTAATAAAACTAGGAAAAATAAGTTCCACAAATTACACTTTTCATATATACTAATGTCTCAGCCCCACCCTTCAACACACCCTATATAGTCCCACTCCTCAGGAGCGTCTCAACGATATTTGTGGCCTAAAATCATATTTTAATTTGGGGCCTTAAAGTAAATAAAACATATATTTATAAATATGTGAAATCTATCTTTTTAGCCTTTTGAGATGCACATTTATTTAATTTTCTTATAATCCATTATTTTATGCCAATCAACTTGAATTTTTTTCTTTAAACTTACTCAGAGAAATGAAAATTAATAAATATATAATAGTAAAAAATGGGGCTCCATAAGTCACTATCAATCATCATAAGGTTAAAAAAACCAACAAATTGTTATTTCTTTTTTAATGGCAACTTCTTGAATTTTTTCTTTAAAACTACTAAAAAAAAAAATTTAAAAAAATACTAACACATAATAAATATATTAAGTAATAAGTAAAAGTGGGGCCTCATATATGGAGCCTAAGGCTTATGTTTTAGTAGCCTTATGATAGAGATCCCCCTGCCACTCCCACCCTCAACCCTGGGTAAATTTCATGAATGATCACTTAACTATTACTTTTTTTCATCAAAGTCACTTGACTATATTTTCTAACACAAAAGTTACATAACTATCATTTTTTTTTACCAAAGTCACTTAACTATGTTTTCTAAAGTCACTTATGTTCTCTAATACAAAAGTCATAAAACTTTTAGCTTACTAACACGAAAGTCACAAAACTATTAACACAAAAATCGCACCTACAGAAAAGTTTAACTACTAATGGGTAATTTTTTTTTTTAAATCTAATAGATACAAACTCAATTAAAAAGAATCGATCCGATACAAAACTTATGCAAATATAAAATATTAAAGAAACAAAACCAATCATTCACCAAATATACGATCCTTCTCTCTAGGGCCTCTCAAGCCAAAAATGTGTGAATTTTATTGGCCCTTTTTTACATATATATTGAAAAGCGCTACATGTTATTTGATAGTAGGAAATTGAATTATACGGAATAATAGTTATTACTATTTGCATCAGAAGTAATAATCTTGTGATTTTTTTTAAAATTTATTCACCCTTTTGGTATTTTAGTATCTGCATATGAGTTTGGGATCGGGTCGATTTTTTTAAAGTTGAGTTTGTATCTATTAAATAAAAAATAAAAAATAATATAAAAATATTACCCACTGAAAGTTGATTTTTTTTCCCCAGTAGGTGTGATTTTTGTGTTATAAAATATAATTAAGTAACTTTGATGAAAAAAAGGATAGCTGTGTGACTTTTGTGTTAGAAAACATAGTTAAGTAACTGGTGAAAAAATGTATAGTTATGTGATTTTTGTGTTAGAAAACATAATTAAGTGACTTTGGTGAAAAAAAGTGATAGTTAACTGACCATTCATGAAATTTACCCAATTAGCCCCATTCCCAAGCCCCCCCCCCCCCCCCTATAGCCCCATTCCCACCCCCATAGTGTTGACCTATATTACAAATACTTTTGTGACAATATTTTCTTCTTATGTACCAAACACAAAAAATAAGTAATTAAGAACCCACATTTATTTTCTCAGATTTTTTTTCTCCCTATCAAACACACCATAACAGTAAGGAACTATTCCAACCAGGGTTGTACATGGACCGTGTTGGTCCGGGTTTTCAAATATCAAACCAAACCAATTATCTTGGGTTTTAAAATCTGTAAATCAAGCCAAATTAACGAACATAAGTCGAGTTTTTCAACCTCGGGTTTTCTTGAATTTTTTAAATTTTTTTCCAGAAAAGTCTTCATATAAAACATATAACTTTTATTTCATCTTTTTAATCATAGTAAGATACAACTATATATTTAAGATATTTCTTGAGAAAATAACATAAAATGTGAGATGAGTGATGACATTGTAATAAAATATTCAACAAAAAATATAATGATATTGCATAAAATAAATATTGCTAATTAATAAGTCATAATGAAAATGATCATAATCTAAAAATACTAAGTCATGCTAAAATAAATACGGCTAATAAGTAATAATTATTGTCATTCCTAGTGATAGAATTGAATTTCTTTTGTTAGCATTAGTATTGGTTTTGGTTTGAACATTATTTGAGTTGCTAACATCTATGGGCTATAAAACTTATTGGAATATTCAAAATTCTAAGTTCAAACTTGAAATAATATGTTAAAAGACAAAAAAATTATGAAAAAATTTAAGAAATATTTATAAATCACATTACAAATTAATAAATTTATGTATAAAATACTTTAAAAATTGGATATATGTATTGTTCGATTGGTTAGGTTTGATTTGACTTTTTTTTTAGTTAAAACCAAATCAAACCAATTATAATCGGTTTTTTTTTCACTACCAAACCACTAGTCAGTTTTTTTTCTCGGTTTAACTCGGATTATCGGTTTGGTGCGATTTGTCAGTTTTCTTTATACAGCCCTAAATTTTTAAAAATCATGCATCTTACCTAGTTAACTGCAGGAGGAAAGGTAGCATTGTGCAGGAGTTTTGAGAGTTTGGTGCAGCTGAAGTTGGAGACACCAATAGACTTGGCTAGACCTAACCTGCAACATTCTTCCATGGCTTGCCATGTCCCTATCATGTCAAATGGAATTACATCCTCTTTTTCAATCCTCGTGTCCTCATAATCATCACTATTAACCTTCTTCTTCAACCTCACTGGCAAATGTATTAGGTATAAGTCCAAGTAATCCATCCCCAGCGTCCTACAAATTACATCAATTTTCACATTCATGACTGGGTAAAATACAGTAACCAAAACAGAAAAAGAAAAACGAGAAAAGCTTAAAGAATATCTGCAGTCTATAAATATTTTCTAAAACCATATATATAAGGTTTACATTTAATATGATCAAGATTCGTTGACTTCACATCATGTGTATATCTATCGAGTTCTACCAACAACAACAATTATGTTTCAACTCCAACAAATAGGGCTAGCATCACTATCCATGTCACTCCGTTTAATAATCTTGTTTCGGTCCAATATTACTACTAATATAGAAGCCACAAAGTTGAGAAGCTTCAGGTCAACATGCCTGCCTCAGCTGTATGCTTGGCATGACAATTAAGGGCTATTTGGTAAATTAGGATTAGGTGCTTAGTCTGATTGGTCCAATTGAATTAATGTACCTGCGCATGCTTTATTAGCTTTCGACTACAAAGACACTTCTGCCCATGCCCTTCCACTTTATGGAGTGGTTTGATGTCAAGTGGATTTGTAATCGTAATTACTTTTTCTTCCTATTATCTCAAATATGTGAATTTTTGTTTAGTTTTTCATTTTTTGTTACGCTGAATATTTCCAAATGAAACTTACATTATGCTCAAATTTCTTAGTTTAACCAAATCTCTGATAAATTAAAAGGTTGTACTAAACAGTAATAGGAAAAATATATTTTAATATTCACGAAAAATAAAAGACATAATGAATCAAACATATTAACTGGCCTAATGAAACTTAGTGATTATAATTCAAATAACGTAATAACTCATTTGGCTTTATATATTAGTGATAAAAAAATTATTGCTATCCAGGTTAATAAGAAATTACCATTAAAAATTGTGATTGGATGAATAAGATCACTTCACACCCTTAATAAAGGTTTTGGATTCGAGCGGTGATATGAAAAAAAAAAAAAAAAAAACATACAACCATCACCCGCAACTATCACTATTTGGTTACTATCTCAGTCCATTGACCAGCTATTTATCAACCACCATCATATAAAAATTTACTAATAACATAAAATTTAGAAACACTAAATTAAATTACCATTCCGATCATTTATAGATATTTTAGTTTTTAATTGCTCGAAGCAAACTTCATTGGAGAAAGAAAAAACCTTTACAGTAATTGGGCCGGGGCTCAATCCGGACTTATTCTAACTACTCCCTCCGTCCCATAAAGATTATTCTTTTTTAATTTGACATAAAATTTAAGAAATAAAGAAAAAATTTTGAAATATGTAATTCAAATTAAGTCTTAAATATTTGTGTGACTGTAAATTATCTCATAAAATTAAATTATTTCTAAATATAAAACGATGACAATCTTTTTGGGACTGAAAAGAAAAGGGGAAGAATTTTTTTGGGACAAAGGGAGTAGTAAATAAAGAAAACAATAACAATAGACAACAATATTAATGATTAGTTTCTCTAGCACACAGACTGACCAGTGACTGTCAACCAACCCCAACTTTCCTTTTTTCCGGGCTTGGGTCGATATTAAAGTCAGCAAACTCAGGCATATGGAGTTCAAACTTACCCAAGAGTTCTTTTTAGGGCAGGAAGAACAAGGTCGGGGTGTGCGTCCGTGCACCATATGAACGCATCTTCGCGGCTCTTAATGAGTCCACGTTGTAGCGCTTCTACTATTGCTCGGCCAAGTGCTTCCTCAGAGCCATAGAGAGCGGCTGTGTCAAAGTGTCGCTAACCAGCTTCAATGGCATCTACAAGTGTGGAGACTAATTGATCATGTGGTGGTAAGGCAGGTGCTGTTCCCATGCCTATAAGAGGCATTTCATGACCAGAATTCAGCTTTACTCTTGGGATTAACATTTGCTTCATATCCATAGCCTTGACCTAAAATGAATAAGTGGTGATAAGTGTATTATATTTATATCAATCAACGTTCTACCTGCTGCCTAATCTAATAAAGTAGCAAGTTTGTTAGGCGGGTGGTCCCTTTGAAGACGTGTGATATAATTGAGAGGATACAGAGAAGTTTAGGTGCATTAGTAATATTAAGCTACGCAGATTTCTTTATGTGCACGTGTCGTTGTTGAAGTGATAGATTTGACGTGTGGTGAAGGTTTGTCCGACATAAACCTTTCAACCATTTAATTTGTTCAACATAATATATATTGAGAAGAGGTTTCTAGAGAGTTACTGATATACTAGAGTCCGGCACTTTTATAACTCAAAAAAAATTTGGAACCAAACTAATTCATTAAAAAAAAAAAATTAAATTAGGCTTCACGCACAGATTTTATGCGTGAGAGGGCCAAAGTGTACATTTACACTTGGTTCTTTCACCCACAGAATCTGTGCGTGAAACCCATACCTAAACCCCCGACCCCAACCTTTATTCATGCTCTTCTCTTTCATTTCCTCCATCTTCACCCTTTCAACACACTTTGTACTTTCAAAAACATGTCTCAAAGTTTTGAAACTTTAATGTTTGCTATACAGCCCGATATTTGTGAATGCAGTTATTACTGTAAACTAAAAACATAAAAAACACAAGATAATCCGGGTCGCCGTTTTTGGCGTTGTAAAGTGCCCGAAGTAAGTGTTTTTACATTTTTTAGTGTTTTTTTTTTCACGTTATCTATATATTTTACTTTAAAAAACTGATTTTCTTGTAATGTTTATATAATATGGGCGTTCGGTGGGAAGATAGCATTCACGTGGATAAAACGGTGGTGGCGAAGTTTAAAAATCCACTTTTTGATAGAGATACTGCGACTTCACGTATCTATAGAGATACCGCTAAGTTGGACTCACAATTTAAGCTTGTGTAAGCTGAAGAAAAAATTGAACGTTTGGAGGTCTTGCTCACCGATTCCGGAAAAAAATGAATTTTGCTAAAGGTTAAACGTAGAGAGGCTCAACACGAGAAAATAGTTTTGAAAAAAAAACTTAAATTGTGGAAAATTATTTGTGCTATCTTGTTGTTGTTCATTATTTATATGTATTTTGTTTATTAAGTTTAATATTTCTATGGATTATGTTTTTTACTGGTAGTACCTTTTCCCCTATAATGTAATCCGCACCCTTTATGTACTAATTTATTTGTGTTTCTTTGTGAAATTGTCAATTAATAATAGACTTTAACAATAAACTTTGAAGAATTAAAAACATGTCAAACTAATTCAAATTTATGACTTCATCATAAAATAAAAATACAAATTAACAGCCTTAGTCCAAAAGTTAAATGACCCATAATCTAAGACAGTGAGCATAAATAAACCCTAATTGTCATCAGAATAGAAGTCTTCAATATCGTCCTTAGAACGATATTGGCGGTCTCTTAACACACATCTTTTTTCAGGAAATGTTAGTTCTCTACCGGTTGATGATGCTTGTTCTTCGGCCAACTTTAGCATGTAAAATCTACAACGTCTTGCCAGCATTCTGTTGTTTTCTTTTCTAATCCTTTGTACGGCCATCTCGCAAGTTGATGGACCTACTCGAGGCATGGTTATTGAGTACTTGTTAGGATTGGAGCGTTGAGATTTTTCAAGTCACGAACAAGACGTTCTGATTCGGCAATCCAAAGTGACCATTCTCGGAGTAAACCGCAATAATATTCTCGCGGATCTGGCTACTTATATAGTTGCAAACCCCCAAGTACCCTCGCGGGGGGGGGGGGGGGGGGGGGGGGGAGAGGGGTCTTTATGACCCTGCCTACTTACCTTATTATAAGAAAAATATTAATCTTCATCGGACATTTCACAGTCCGAATCCCACTTGGATCTAAATCTTATGCTACCGTGTATACCATATTCTACCCTATGGTAATGTATTTGCATCCGATTGTTCTCTTCGTGAAAACGATTAAGAGCAAAATTAAACTCTTATGGAGTTCCGCGAGGCATTGACATAGCACGTTTTTTTTTTTGCGTTTAAGCCCTATTGAAGCTAACTTTTGCTCCAGTGCTTCAACCTCCCTAACACGTCAATTTCACTCCTCTCTCATTGTTTTATTGTATTCTTGATTGAATCTTTTGTTAGGGTTATTTGAGTAATGAAAATCATGATCATCTAGTTCCCATGTCCTACCCATTGCTTCAAATACGTTTGCTAGGGTAAAACATGTAATAGAATCAAGATTACCAAATTGGGTGTAGAATGTCATGATAACTCGTTTTAAAGTGAATACTAGTTGTTTGTCAATCATGTTATATATAGTACTACATTTTATGACCGTTTATTTAAATTTAATTCATATTACACAATGTTTCAATGCGCAATAGAACATGATTTGACAACACATCATGCATGCCAATTTCAGCTTTTTTATGACACGTAAAGGACCGATTTGACAATATAATGCTACATTTTTTACCGTTTATTTGAATTTAATTCATATTACGCAATGTTTCAATGCACAATAGAACATGATTTGACAACACATCATGCATGCCAATTTCAGCTTTTGTATGACACGTAAAGGACCTATTTGATAATACAATGCTGCATTTTTTGACCGTTTATTTGAATTTAATTCAAATTACGCAATGTTTCAATGCGCAATAGAACATGATTTGACAACACATCATGCATGCCAATTTCAGTTTTTTTATGACACGTAAATGAGCGATTTGACAATACAGTGCTGCATTTTTTGACCGTTTATTTGTATTTAATTCATATTACGCAAAGGGAATGCAGTTCACATCAAAAAAGATGTTGCAACAGGCTGTCAGAATGTATTGTATAAAGGATATGAGGGAGTTTAAGGTTTATGACTCAAACAAATCGGTATGGAGGCTGATTTGTACGCGACATACTCAAGGTTGTCGGTGGTTGCTTCGGGGAATTGCTAAGCCTGATGGTCTGTGGGAAATCACAAAATTCCACCCTAAGAACACTTGTGATATGGGACAAAGTCGAGCAGATCATTTTAATCTAGATATAAACATGATTGCTCATGTGTTACTTAAACACATTGAGGAAACTCCAAGGTAACTTATCTGACCGTTTACATTATATATCTTATAGCAATTAAAATATCATTGCTAAATGTTGTTTGTTTAAACTTATGCAGGATGCCTATCAAAACTTGTATTAGCATGGTCCACTCAAAATATGGTAAAATCATAAGCAAAAGAAAGGGATTTCTTGGGCGTAGACGTGCTTTTGAGACAATCTTTGGAACTTGGGATCCTCTTTTTAGGCGCTGTCGGGGTATATGGAGGCTCTAAAATATGCTAATCCTGGCACTGTTGTACAGTGGCGGCTTTTAGAAGGCAGAATTTTCGACTTCGTCTTTTGGGCATTCAAACTAAGTATTGATGGTTTGGCTCACTGCCGGAATGTGATATCGATAGATGGGACGCATGTATATGGCCGATATGACATTAAACTCCTAATTGTAGTAGGTATGGATGCCAATGGGTCAATATTCCCTCTTGCTTTCGCAATTGCCGCCAACAAAAGCAACGAGACATGAGGGATGTTCTTGACTCATCTACAAACTCATGTTATTAAGGGTCGACGGGGCATATGTGTCCTATCAGATCGTCATAAAGGCATATTGCACATACTCTGGAAGGGTGGCAGCCTCCACATGCTTACCATCTGTCACGACCCAACCGGAAAGCCATGACGGGTACCCGGTGCTAACCCACCCGGGCACGTCTTATCGTATATTCACATTTACATCTAGGTGAGCCACATAGCTTAATCATACTTTCTATCCATCATTCATACTAATCCCATTGGGCAACAATACATTTATATCACCATCAATAACTGTGCCCATATCAATGTACATAAGCCGACGAGGCTAACAAAATGATATACAAAATATAAGCGGACAAGGCTAAATACATCTAACCATACACACATGTCTACGAGCCTCTAAGGAGAGTATGTCACATCATATAGGCGAGACAGGACCTTGCCATGCCCATAAGTATGAGCATAAAAGAATAGATACCAAAAGTCGTAGCTCCGAATGAAATGGAGCTCCTCTACGTAGTCCCGGAGTAATAAAGCTATAGATCAAACCTGTCTCCCTGGCCACCTGCGGGCATGACGCAGCGTCCACAAATAAAAGGACATCAGTACGAAGAATGTACTGAGTATGTAAAGCATAATCAACATTATTATAGAAGCATAATAGACAACATAAGAAATAGCATAAGATGGGAGGTAGTAGAACCATCGTCATAAACACTTACTTGCTTTTCATAGGGACCTTCCATTTCTAATGCGTGATTGTGTACCTACATGTGTACATATACATACATCTGTATCCGTATCCGTATTCGTATCTGTATTTATATCTATATTCATATTCATATTCGTATCCATAGCATACCCGACCATGAAGGTTCGGTGTTTCACATACCCGGCCATGGCAAGGCTCGGTGATTATACATACCGGCCCCTACCAAAGCTTAGGGTTATCCGTACCCAACTACAGTGGTATGCGCGCAATATATATCATACCCGACCATATAAGCTCGGTGTTACATAATAGTAATACATAGACACATATACATAAGAGCTCATAAGCATCTTTAACATCATTACTATCATCGTTTCATTACATCTATCCTTAGAGGATCACCCATCATATAAGGAATTTAGTAGAATCATAAACATAACGAGAATCATGGGCTTTAGTAGCTTTAAAGATAGAATCATTTGGAGGTCAATATAGACTCATGAAAGGATAGATATATAGCCAAGGAACCATGCCTTATTGAAAGAAGGGCTAGCCTTACATACCTTTTCGTTTAGCTATTCTATCACTTAAACGTTCTCCTTCAATGCTCACGTTTCTACCTTCATTAGAGTTATCCTTATTGAAAGAAGGGTTAGCCTTACATACCTTTTCGTTTAGCTATTCTATCACTTAAACGTTCTCCTTCAATGCTCACGTTTCTACCTTCATTAGAGTTATACTAACATTAGATAATCGATAGCTTAGCATACTTGACTAAAGCTAGAGAAAATTGGGCAGCATCTCCTTTGTTTATACAACTTTCTCCATATCATATATCAACGCCCAAACGTCTATAATAACATTCACAACATCATAAGCAATAGTCTTTATTCACCTACATTATCCATATTTCCAAATTCACTTCAAATCATCCATATCCATGGTCATAGCACACTATTACATTCACTCATGTACAATGTCTATCCCATGTTCTTAATGTCTTTTATAACCTAATTATAATCACAATATATCAAGAATCATGACTCATTCCAAACTACTACTAAAAAATATCACTATTCTCACATTCATGACCCATTTTCTATCTCCTTCTACAATCCAAGTCTTTCGACCTCTCAATACTTTAAAAAACATGGAAAGACCAGAAAACTTACCTTAGATGGTGTAGGAATGGACCTTGGGTGGAAACACTTCACTTGAGCAAAACCCTAGTTCCACTTCCACTTGGATTTCTTGTCTTGGATGAGCCCTAATGAGTTTCTTACACTTGATTCTCTTGGTTTGATGAAGTTGATCGTCAATTTCCTTTGAATTCTTGTGGAAGAAGTGTGGAGAAATATTCTAGAGGGTTCTTGAGAGAAGGGGAGTGAAAATGAAGTGAAATGAATTGAACTTGGGTCCCCTTTTTAATAACTCACAATCTGTCCCGACCTAGTTCTACGGACCAACATACGGTCCGTATAATTTATATGGACCGTATGTCTTGCCGTGGATTTGGTCCAGAGAGGGCTGCCATTCTGGGCAGAATATACGGCCTAACATACGGTCAGTATATTTTATACGGCCAGTATGTTGGGCCGTATAATGCCAGCTTTTCCGAACTTGTTCTCGTCGACTCGTTTGATCTCCAATCCTTTTGGAACCTTCTTAACACTTGTGTAGCACCTCATTAAAAATCTAAAGGACGTTATAACTCTTCTCTAAAACATCATTAATTCATCATTAACTTGTTACTCATAAATCTCTTCCGATACATAACGTATACCTTGCCTTTCTTGGCAACTTTCTCCTCTAACCTCGAATGTCTTTGCAATCTCAATTAGGGTCATCAAATGTTATTTCTTACTTATCGAAACATCGTATACTTCGTGCCCTTCGTTAGTCTATTCACTGTGCATCAACGGAAAATTTTTCGAAGTGTAACATTCTTCCCCCCTTTAAGAACATTCGTCCTCGAATGTTAAGTGCTCGGGAATTCTATGAAAATTTCACCAGAGTTTCCCCTGTAATATGACACTACTATCCTGTCACAACAGCCCATATTAACAATGCCTCACAGGGCCACATCATCATAGCAATAAAGTGGTGGCCACACACGACCTAAATGTATAAAAAGGAAAACATACATACCTCATGATCTTGATGTCTCATCTTGGATCTCTTCCGGGGGTTGAAATAAGTGCGGGTACTTGGACTTCATATTTTCTTCCGCTTCCTAAGTCATTTATTCTCGGTTGTTGTTTCTCCACAAAACCTTAACTGAGGCCACTTCTTTGTTTCTAAGCCTTCGTACTTTCCTATCTAATATGGCAATGGGTACCTCTTCATAAGTTAACTTTCCTGTCACTTGAACATCACCTACTAGCACGATCCTAGTAGGATCTCCGACATATTTACGAAGCATCGAGACATGAAAAACTGGGTGAACTAACTCCAAAGCAGGGGTAGATCTAATTCATAAGCCACTTTTCCTACCTTGCGCACAATCTCATAAGGCCCAATGTACCAGGGACTAAGTTTCCCCTTTTTGCCAAATCTCATAACGCCCTTCATTGGCGACACTTTTAAGAATACCCAATCTTTCACTTGGAACTCTAAGTCCCTTTCATGATTATCTGCATAGGACTTTTGATGATTTTGAACTGCTAATAACCGATCTTGTATGAGCTTAACTTTCTCTATGGCTTGCTGGACCAAGTATGGCCCTATCAATTTAGTCTCTCCTACTTCAAACCACCCAATTGGGGATCTATACTTTCGCCCATATAAAGCCTCATACGGTGCCATTTGGATGCTAGAATGATAACTATTGTTATAAGCAATTTCAATAAGTGGTAAGTGATCATCCCAATTACCTCTAAAATCCAACATACATGCCCGTAGCATATCCTCGAAAGTCTGAATGGTATGCTCAGCTTGTCCTTCAGTCTGCGGGTGAAATGTCGTGCTAAGACTCACCTAAGTCCCCAAACCCTCTTGGAAGGATTTCCAAAATTAGCTGTAAACTGAAATCCTCTATCAGAGATAATAGATACTGAAACACCGTGAAGTCGCACTATCTCTTTAACATAAAGCTTTGCATAATCTTCTGCCACATATGTAGTTCTGACTGGTAAGAAATGAGCTGACTTCGTGAGTCTATCCACAATCAACCATATAGAGTCATACTTACGTCGAGAACAGGGTAAGCCTGTAATGAAGTCCATGTTAATTACTTCCCACTTTCAAGTTGGAATTTCTATAGCTTGCAACAATCCGCCTGGCTTTTGGTGCTCGATTTTCACTTGGTGACAGTTGGGACATTGACTACAAATTCCGCTATATCCTTCTTCATCCCATTCCACCAATACATAGATTTAAGATCATGATACATTTTCGTTGCTCCGGGGTGGACAGAATAACGGGAGCAATGGACTTCTCTCAATATTTGGTGGCGTAATCCTGCCACATCAGGAACACATAATCTGCCTCGGCATCGGAGAACTCCATCTCCTGAGATCTCAAATGATGACTTCTCCTTCTGAGAGAGTGTATCTCTGTAATGAATTAGCATGGGATCTTTATATTGTCGCTCCTTCACTTCCACTACTAGCGACGAGACTGCTGAATTCTGAATGGTAGCTCCCATGCTACCTGAGTCCACTACTCGAACTGGAGCTCACGAGCCATCTCTCTTTTCTTTGGCCGAACATCACACAAACTTCCCATAGATCTACGGCTAAGAGCATCAGCCACAATATTTGCCTTTTCGGAGTGATACGGGATATCAACATCATAGTCTTTCAGCAATTCCAACCATCGTCGCTGCCGTAAATTCAACTCTTTCTGCTTGAAGATATACAGAAGGCTCTTATGATCGGTATAAATATCAATGTGGACACCATATAAATAATGTCTCCACATCTTCAATGCATAAATCACTGCAGCCAATTCAAGGTCATGGGTTGGATAATGTTGCTTATGTTTCCGTAATTGCCTTGAAGCGTACACAATCACCTTACCATGTTGCATCAACACACAGCCTAGCCCCCATGCCTGAAGCATCACAGTAAACAACATAACCTTCCAATCCCTCTGGAAGTGTCAGGACTGGAGTAGAAGTTAATCTATCCTTTAGCTCTTGGAAACTACGTTCACAAGAATCTGTCCATTGAAACTTTGCTGATTTCTGGGTCAGCTTTGTGAGTGATGCAGAAATAGAAGAAAAGCCTTCTATAAATCTCCTGTAATAACCTGCTAAGCCTAGAAAACTACGAACCTCCGCAGGAGTCGTGGGCCTTGGCCAAGTCTTCATGGCCTTAATATTTTGGCTATCTATCCGAATACCATCAGCTGAAACAATGTGCCCCAAAAATGTCACTGAGTTCAATCAAAACTCACACTTAGAAAATTTGGCAAATAACTCTCGAGTTTGAAGAACTCTAAGGACAGTACGCAAATGATCCGTATGTTTTGCCTCGGACCTAGAATACACCAAGATATCATCGATGAATAAAATCACAAAATTATTTTTATTAAATTAATTAAAAATATATTATAATTTTTTATATTAACAATTATAGATAAAAAGAATTGTTACAAAGAAATTAAAATTAGAAAGATATATGTTATATCGTAAATCACCAAATTTTAATTCTGAAATGAAAATATAAAGTAATACATTTTATAAATGTAAAGAAACAATAATCAGAGAATGCAAAGGAGAGTAAAATAAGTAAAGTATTGACAAAGAAGGAAAATGAGGATAAAAGTCACTCCCTCGCTTCACTTTTACTTGTCCACGTTGACATATCAGGAGAAAACTTTTTTTCTTCTTCTTATTTTACCCTTCACATCAATTACTCATCTTCAAATCATTTTCTAAAGCTATTGAGACTATACACCAATAAATATGGATATTATGATAAAATATATACTTCATTTATTAATTCTTAAAGAGCGTGAAAAGTCAAAAGTGGACAAGTAAAAGTGCATGGAGGAAATAAATATGTGTAGGAGAATTAAAATTGAAGTGCATATGTATATACATGAGAAGAGAATAAATACTCAGTGCTATGACATATGTCCACGTGGGATAAAAAAAGTAGCTAGTTAAAGTGTACTATGTATATAACTTTTAGTACAAATTGGCATTGCTATTGTTCGTCCTCTCTTCACGTTTAAAGTATTGACAAAGAAGGAAAACGGGGATAAAAGTCACTACATTCGTTCACTTTTACTTGTCCATGTTAACATATCGAAAGAAATAAATTTTTGTTCTTATTATTAATTTTACCCTTCACATTAATTACTCATTTTCATATCATTTTCCAAGGCTATTGAGACTTACATCAATAAATATGAATATTATGGTAAAATATATACTCCCTCCGTCCCATATTACTTGACACTTTTCCTTTTACACGCCCCTTAAGAAATCATAAATAAAATATGAATTTTACTATCTTAACCCTATCTCTCTCCAATAAATATATTTTAATCAAAATTGATTATTTTTAAGAACATTTAGTACTACGAATAAACTAGGAAAGATTTAATTAATTTTATCTTGGTTTTGTAAATGAATAAGTAATTTTGACATATATTTTTAGTAATGTGGCCAAGTAATATGGGACGGAGTGGGTAAGATGAGAAATATTTAATTAATTTTATCTTGGTTTTGTAAATGAACAAGAAATTTGGACATATATTTTTATAACGTGGCCAAGTAATATGGGATGGAGAGAGTATTTCATTTATTAATTCTTAAATAACGTGAAAAGTCAAAAGTGAACAAGTAAAAGTGTATGGAGGAAATAAATATGTATCGGAGAATTAAAATTAAAATGCATACGTGTATAAATGAGAAGAGAATAAATATTCAGTACTATGACATATGTCCACGTGGGGGAAAAAATAGTTTAGTAATGTGGCCAAGTAATATGGGATGGAGGGAGTACTTCATTTATTAATTCTTAAAGAACTTGAAAAGTCAAAAGTGAACAAGTAAAAGTGCACGGAGGAAATAATTGTGTCGGAGAATTAAAATTGAAGTGCATACGTGTATACATGAGAAGAGAATAAATATTCAGTACTATGACATATATCCACGTGGGATAAGAAAGTAGCTGGTTAAAGTGTACAATTTATATTACTTTTGGTACAAACATTCATTGTTGTGTCAGTCCCTCTTGAACATTTATATATAAAAATAAAAAGTCAAAAATGAATAAGTAAAAGTGTATGGAGGAAATAAATGTGTCGGAGAATTAAAATTGAAGTGCATATGTGTATAAATGAGAAGAGAATAAATATTCAGTATTGTGACATATGTCCGCATGGGAAAAAAAAAGTAGTTTGGTAATGTGACCAAGTAATATGGGACGAAGGGAGTACTTCATTTATTAATTCTTAAAGAACTTGAAAAGTCAAAAGTGAATAAATAAAAGTGCACGGAGGAAATAATTATGTCGGAGAATTAAAATTGAAGTGCATACGTGTATACATGAGAAGAGAATAAATATTAAGTACTATGGTATATGTCCATGTGGATAAATAAATATTCAGTACTATGACATATGTCCACGTGGGATAAGAAAGTAGCTGGTTAAAGTGCACAATTTATATAGCTTTTGGTACAAACATTCATTGATGTGTTAGTCTCTCTTGAACATTTATATATAAAAATAAATATATAAAAGAAAATGAAATGGACTCAAAAGCAGTACTCCCTCCGTCTCAATTTAAGTGTTTTACTTTTCTTTTTGATTGTCAAAAAAAGAGTGTCATTTTTTATATTTAGTAAGTTGACAATTCAAATATCATATCTGACAAGGTTAAAAACACAAAATTTAAATGACATTTTAGTACATGACTATATTATATACATCTTTAATTTAGGAATACAAGATTCAAACATTTCCTTTTATTTTTAAATTTTATGTCTACTTAAACTAAGATACTTAAATTGGGGACGGAAGAAATATATACGGAGAAGAAAAACGAAGATGATAAATTAAGGAAAAATCAAAACTTTTAAACAATGGCAAAAAGCAAGAAAACAAATGATATTACTACTATATATAAACGTCAGTTTCTATATCATCGTCGTCAGTCACTCTTTTTTCGTCGTCCGTTTAAAAAAAATTGTGGGTCCACATATTTGAAACAACTACTAATATTTTTTTTATTGTGGGCCCACATATTTTAAACAACTACTAATATTTAAAAAATGGGCCCACATATTTTAAACAACTACTAATATTTAAAAATAAATTGTGGGCCCCATATTAAACACCAACCAGTAATAAAAAAAAGAGAAAAAAAAAGTGGAACCCACCACATCCAAACTCACAGGAAAAAAAAGTGCTTAGAAAATCAAACAATTAAATCAATAATGATGGATTCATTGCCACATGCGTATCAACCCATTAGAGGGAGCAAATGAAATTATTGTACAGCAACATACTTAAAATACAAAAGTGCTTAGAAAATCAAACAATTAAATCAATAATGATGGATTTATTGCCACATGCGTATCAACCCATTAGAGGGAGCAAATGAAATTATTGTACAACAACATACTTGAAATACAAAAGTGCTTAGAAAATCAAACAATTAAATCAATAATGATGGATTTATTGTCACATGCGTATCAACCCATTAGTGGGAGCAAATGAAATTATTGTACAACAACATACTTAAAATACTTATATATTAAATTCGTTTTCCAATTTTTGAAAAAAAACAATTGTGGGCCCATATATATTAAACAACAACTAATATTAAAAAACAATGTGGGCCCCATATTAAACACCAACCAATAATAATAAAAAAAAAAAGTGAAACCCATCACATCCAAACTCACGGGAAAAAAAAGTGGATCCCATATTAACAAAATCAAGCAATATTAAAAAAAAAAAAAGTGAATCCCATATTAAAAAAACAAACAATGTTAAAAAAAAAAAGTTCTTAGAAAATCAAACAATTAAATCAACAATGATGGATTCATTGCCACATGCGTATCAACCCATTAGAGAGAGCAAATGAAATTATTGTACAGCAACATACTTAAAATACAAAAGTGCTTAGAAAATCAAACAATTAAATCAATAATGATTGATTTATTGCCACATGCGTATCAACCCATTAGTGTGAGCAAATGCAATTATTGTACAGCAATATACTTAAAATACTTATATATTAAAATAAGATAAAATTTAATTACTTTTTCATTTTTTCCTTACTTTAATAAATGTGAAAAGAGATTAATATCATAAAAGAAAAAATAATATTAAATGGAGATCAAATAATTAATAAGGTAAATTAGTGAAATTATAATTCTAATTGACGATTCCTTAAAAAATCGTGTAAAAAACAACATGACAAGTAAAATGTTCCCATGCTTTGTTGTCCGTTAATCATTTAAAAAAAGTGTGGTCCCCATATTAAACACTAACCAATGTTAAAAAATTCAAAAAAACACCAACCAATTAAGCATTTTTTTAAAAAAAAGTGTGATCCCCATATTAAACACCAACCAATATTAAAAAATAAAAAAAAACCACCAACGAATATTAAAAAAAAAAAGTAAATAAAGAGGAACCCACCGTCTCCAAACTCACGGGAAAAAAAAAAGGTGGACTCCGTATTAACAAAATTAAGCAATATAAAAAAAAAGGTGAATCCCATATTAAAAAAACAAACAATGTCAAAAAAAAGAGTGCAGACTTTATATTTGTAGCAAACACTAATATAATAAAGTTTTAGATACGGAGCATAAACTACAATGTTATATTAATCGTGTTTTGAACACAGTATCCCATATTGACAAAATCAAGCAATATAAAAAAAAAAGTGAATCCCATATTAAAAAAACAAACAATGTCAAAAAAAGTGCAGACTTTGTATTCATAGCAAACACTAATATAATAAAGTTTTAGATACGGAGCACAAACTATAATGTTATATTAATCGTGTTTTGAACATAGTGTGTGTGTATATATATATATATATATATAGATTATATGCAAAAAAAATAGTGCAAACTAATAATGTCCAAAAGGGTGGGCCCCATACTAAACAACACCAAGCAATATAAAAAAAAAAGGAAGAAACTATATAAAGCATGGGTTTAGACCCATGCTTCGTCGTCCGTTGTCCCTTAAAAAAAAGGGGGGGGGGGGATACTAAATAACACCGAGCAATAAAAAAAATGGATGTTATATCCCGTATTTTGCGTATTCGGATAATTCAAGATAATTGCGGGAAGTTAAGGGCAAGGCTATATTTTTTACCTTGTTTAGCACACAAGTTGTTCATGAAAGTTTTGATGTGGAAATGTTAAGAAAGACTAGGGGCAAAAAGGAAAATTCGCAAGATGACTCACAGAAAAATAGAGGAAGGCTAAGGGCAAATTTGAAATTTGAAAATAATTTTTCATGAATTCAAAAAAAAAAAGGGGTCTTGGAGCAAAAGGGACCAAGTGGGCCGTCCATAGGGTGTGGGCCTTGGCCCACATGGAAATAAAATAAATAGCCCCAAAAGATGACTTATTACTCATATTACTCATCTTTTTCACCTTAGAAGATTGGAGAAACTTGGAGAAAAATGGAGAAGGCCATTCGGCCATGGAGCAAAAAAATGAACTCTTGGAAATCTTGATCAAAAAAAATATTTTCTTCTAGCATTCCTACCAATTGTAAGGTCCTCTTTAACGTGGAGTAGTCGTTGGAGCAATTAAACCATTCTTTGTTGCAAATTCACAATCTTGGCCAAGTGAGAAGTAAGTGGAAAAAGGTAAGATTCAATCTTCTTTTATATGTTATGGATGATTTGTGAGTGTTGTAGTGTGTCGAAATGGATGAAATTCATGAAATATATGGATGTTGTGTTGTGGTCGTGCATGTCTAGGTGGTGAAGAAGTGATGAATTAATTTTATTTAGCATATTGATTGTTGTTGTTGTGGATCCCATGATGAAAATAAAGGTTCGGCGACTTGAAATGAAGTTGTAATTGTTTGTGGGTTGTTGTAGAAGTTAATGCAATTTTAATATGATTTCTTGTAATCATGAGAATGAAGTTGCTAATGTAGATTGTTGGTGTAGTTTATGAATTTGAAAGAAGGAAATATGTTGTTATTGTTCTTGTTGAATTTGGAAGGTTTCGGGTGAAGTAGTATGTTGATTGGGTTGTTTGGAATATTATGTGAATTGTTTGAAGTGTTCTTGAATCATGTTAGGATGATTTCGGATTAACACTTGAATGTGAGATCATTGATATTAGCTTGACTATGTGTGGTTGAATTGAATATAAAAGGTATGTCGTCGAATTGTGTAGAAAGGATTGCGAGTGATAGAATGCATTTGAAATAATTGTTGAAGTTGGAGATATGATTGTTGGTATTGTTGTTGATAATTTGGCCGAGTTAGATTCTAGGGGATGGTGTATTTACAGGGGAAATGCTGCCGAAATTTCGGCAGATTATAAATGAATTTATTTGAGAGATTAAGACAAGTGTGTGACAATGTGTTTAATGATTGTGTAATCTTCTTGAATGTAGATTAGCGATAGCGAGTTCGGATGAATAAGCGTAGCTTATAGGCCGTGGAACAGGTATGTAAAGCTTACCTTTTCTTTCTCTTGGCATGTCCTAGAGCTAAGTAAGTTGTGATACTTATCTTGGGGTAACTCTATTCTTGATTCCGAGCTTGTTAATGATTCTCATTCACCTCTTGATGTGAGTATACTTAGTATAGCCGAGCTTATTGTATGATTGAATAGCAAGAAAAGTTTAAAGAGTTTTGTAAGTGGTAATGTCCCTAACTTTCGTAGATGGTCTCGGATTGCTTGAAAATGGTCGTAGAGGTTTCTATAATGAATAACGATACTTGAAAGGTACTTGGTATGATTGTTGCTCTAATTTTCTAAAAAAAATAGCTTCTGAAACGTTCGTAGAAGGTTCTGTACTTCAAACGCTCATAACTTTCTTATGCTAAGTCGGATTGACCCGAAACGTGTTTATGATCTGTGACAAGTACGAAGCGTAACGATACCCATAATGAATCCATTCCTAGATGTAGGATATCCTGAGTTCTTTGACCTCTTGAGCCCAAAGGGGCATTCTCAAGTTGTGCGATTTCATAATGATGTCTAAATCCCGAAGGGGACATTCATAAGGTCTTTCTTTTACCTATGCATTTTACATTTAAATTTGTGAGTCTCGAAGGAGACAAATGAAAAGGGTTTGATTTCATACATGACGTTCATAATAGTTTTTTTTTCTATATGATTTCATGACGCGACTGAGCGTATTGTATAACGTATGACCTCGGCTTAAGTCTGAGTGTGCTATGGCCTCAGCTTATGCCTGAGTGAGCTATGGCCTCAGCTGATCACTGAGTGTGCTATGGCCTCAGCTTATGCCTGAGTGTGCGATGACCTCAGCTTATGTCTGAGCGTGCTATATAACATATGGCCTCAGTTTATGTTATGCCAATTGAGTTGTGCATATGATTTTACTAATGATTTCGAGAAAACTAGTTTTATACTAAAGGAAATATAAAGTTTGATTTTCAAAACCACTCCGAAGGGGGTGCGAGATTTTACTAATTAGATTTTCAAAATCACTCCGAAGGGGGTGCGAGGTTTTACTACTTTATTTCATTTACGACTTATGTTTACTTTCCATATCATTGTTATTATTATGCCCGAAGGGGCCAGGATCATTATTATTATGTCAGGACCGGCATGCCCGAAGGGGCCAGGGTAGTATTATGTCGGAACCGGCATGCCCGAAGGGGTCATCATTATTATTATGCCGGAAGCGGCCGTCCGAAGGGACTATTATGTTATTATGCCGGAAGCGGCATGCCCGAAGGGGCCATCATCATTATTATTATGCCGGAAGCGGCCGTCCGAAGGGGCCATCATCATTATTATTATGCCGGAAGCGGCCGTCCGAAGGGACTATTATGTTACTATGCCGGAAGCGGCTATCCGAAGGGACTATTGTGATACTATATTTATATTGTGTAGTCTAGAATTTGTGTATGCCGTATGTATATTGTGTATGCTAGAATTTGCGTAAGGTACTATGTGGCACGGTTCAAAATGTTGTTCCAGGTATTCCCGGGTTGCTTCTAAACTTGTTTACTGTTGCGCCTTTCCTTGTGTTTATGATTAAGTAATGCTTTACATATTCAGTACATATTCCGTACTGACCCCCTTTCTTCGGGGGTTGCGTTTCATGCCGCGCAGGTGCATACAGATGAGTAGAGGATGTTGCCAGAAGATGTTCCAGTTGAATTGGTGAGCTCCATTTCCTTCCGGAGTGTCGCCGAGTCAGAGTACTTACGCTATGGTATTTCGTCTATATTAGAGACTTTGCAGACAGCGTCCTGTGGTACGTTTATCGAGATGTCGACAGAGTAATGTCAGCTGAACCGTTGGTGTATGTTAAAAGAGCATGTATTTTAGATGATTTCAATTGGGTTAAAGTACTTATTTGATTGAAAGTTTTCATAATCTGTATAAAGATAATGATCTCTATTCGGAACAGTTTCATGTTTTTAAAAGTTTTTGAAATGACAGATTTTGGTAAAGCGAGCGTTTAAAGGGTTCGCTCGACTCTGATGAGAGTCGGGTGCCCATCATGCCCTATCAAGATGAGGGTGTGACAGGAACTCACCACCTCCAAACTCATGGGGAAAAAAAAAGTGGACCCCATATTATCAAAATCAAGCAATATCAAAAAAAAAAAAAGTGAACGCCATATTAAAAAAAATATAATATTAAAGAAAAAAAGTGCAGACTTTATATTCGTAGCAAACACTAATATAATAAATTTTTAGATACGGAACACAAACGACAATGTTATATTAATCGTGTTTTGAACATAGTATACGTATATATATTATATGCATAAAAATAGTACAAACTAATAATGTCCAAAAAAAAAAGTGAACCCCATACTAAACGACATCAAGCAATATAAAAAAAAAAAAGTGGAACCCACCATCTCCAAACTCACGGTAAAAAAAAGTGGACCCCATATTAACAAAATCAAGTAATATAAAAAAAGAAGTGCAGACTTTGTATTCGTAGTAAACACTAATATAATAAAGTTTTAGATACGGAGTACAAACTACAATGTTATATTAATCATGTTTTGAACATAGTATATATATATATATATATATATATATATATATATATATATATATATATGCATAAAAATAGTGCAAATTAATAATGTCCAAAAGAAAAAGTGCACCCCCTATTAACAATATTAATATATACTTTATATAAATATTATCACTATTAAAAAACAACTACATACACATAAATGCACTATAATCTAAAGTGTTGGCTCGTGCGCAGCACGGGCATAGGCCGTCTAGTATTCTATAGTGCATTGGTAATATGGACAGGGTCCCATCCCCAAATAGCAAGTGTACTCAATAACATGTGTCCCTGTTGGTCCCACCCTTTTGTACAATTTACCTAGCTATTTGTACACTTTGACATTGCAGTGTTCGTACAGCTTGGCCATTTATATATTAGACTAGTAAATTATGCCTGTGCGATACACGGAACCCAACATGATTAATTTGGTTACTCAATTTAGCTAGTCTTTATGGTTTGTATATATTTTGCAAAGAATATTGCGATTTTCCGTAGTGAGTCTCCATATTTTTTTCTTTTCCTCTTATTTGTTGTTGTTGTGTTCGCCCCTCTTGGACACTTATATATATATTAGAAATTTTTAGCAATGTGGCCAAGTAATATGGGACGGAGGGAGTACTTCATTTATTAATTCTTAAAGAACGTAAAAAGTCAAAAGTGAACAAGTAAAAGTGCACGGAGGAAATAAATGTGTCGGAGAATTAAAATTGAAGTGCATAAATGTATACATGTGAAGAGAATAAATATTTAATAAGAACGTGAAAAGTCAAAAGTGAACAAGTAAAAGTGCACGGAGGAAATAAATATGTGTTGGAGAATTAAAATTGAAGTGCATATGTGTATACATGGAACAAGTAAAAGTGCACGGAGAAAATAAATATTTGTCGGAGAATTAAAATTGAAGTGCATACGTATATACATGAGAAGAGAAAAAATATTTAGTACTATGACACATGTCCACGTGAGATTTATTAATTCTTAAAGAAAGTAAAAAGTCAAAAGTGAGCAAGTAAAGTGCACGGAGGAAATAAATTTGTGTAGGAGAATTAAAATTGAACTGCATACGTCTATACATGAGAAAAGAATAAATATTTAGCAAGAACGTGAAAAATCAAAAGTGAACAAGTAAAAGTGCACGGAGGAAATAAATTTGTCGAAGAATTAAAATTAAAGTGCACTCGTCTATACGTGAGAAGGGAATAAATATAAGTACTATGACATATGTAAATATTCAGCAAAAACGTGAAAAGTCAAAAGTGAACAAGTAAAAGTTCACGGAGGAAATAAATATGTATGGGAGAATTAAAATTGAAGTGCATACGTGTATACATGAGAAGAGAATAAATATTCAGTAGTATGACATATGTCCACGTGGAATTTATTAATTCTTAAAGAATGTGAAAAGTCAAAAGTGAACAAGTAAAAGTGCACAGAGGAAATGAATTTGTGTTAGGAGAATTAAAATTGAACTGCATACGTCTATATATGAGAAGGGAATAATATTTAGCAAGAAGGTGAAAAGTCAAAAGTGAACAAGTAAAAGTGCACGGAAGAAATAAATGTGCCAAAGAATTAAAATTGAAGTGGATACGTCTATATATGAGAAGAGAATAAATATTAAGCGCAATGAAACATGTCTACGTGGGAGAAAAAATCGGTTGGTTAAAGTGTACAAGTTATATAGCTTTTGGTACAAACATTCATTGTATGTACAATTTGTAAAGCTTTGGATACAAGTAGGTATTGCAGTGTTGGTCCCTCTTAGCCACTTATATATAATAGAAACTAGATGTCAGTCGTTGTCCTTTGCATATTAATTTTGTAGCTTTCGTTTTAATTTGTTTAATATTATATTTTATTAATCTGTTTTGATAAATATTAAATTTAAAGAGTTGAAAAGAAAACAAAACGTTAAATTACTCATTTAAGCTTTACTTAGAAGATTTTATAGCCACACAAATATTAAGTCATATTTAAGACCACAAGTTTTCAAAAGTTTTATAGCCCCACAAATGTAACGACATACATTTAATATCACTTAAAAAGTTTCAATTTCTTTCTTAGAGCCGTGTTGGTCAGACAAATTAGAGTTAAACACTTACACTCGAGAAAAAAAGTCAATCATCATATAATATAATTTTAGCAATATATATTATTTACAGAAGATAATCATTATATAATTTTAGCATATGCATGTCAACCAATGTTACATGTATGTGTGCGTAAAACTCAAGTTTAACAAACTTAAATACATTACTTTAGTTCGGTAACAACAACAACATACCCAGTGAGTCCCACAATGTGGGGTCTGGGGAGGATAGATTGTACGCAGATCTTACCCCTACCTTAGGTTGGGGAGGTTGTATTACTTTAGTTAGGTAATTCATATTTATTTTTGTCCACCAATTTTTTGCAGATAAGTACTAAGAAGCAAAGAATGAATGAATCTTGTACCAAGTAGTTTATCTTTTACAGTTGTAAAAATTCCTAGATAATAAAACCTTTTTTTTTATATTCACCACTTATGCTAAAGAGATACATATAACTAAGTAATCATATTTGTATCAATGTAAATGACGTTTATATCCAATTTCCTTTTATTATTTTTAATGAAATTGCTAATATTGTAAGAGGAGAAAATATGCATTCCAAAAAGGGAAAGAATTTTTCCTTCTTATTAGAGTAGAAATTGCTTAATTTCTTACAATTTTGTATTCTTGCTACCATTAAGGGGTTAAGTTCCAACACAATACTAAATGCTAAAGATAAAATAAATACTCCTAAGAATAATTTATTTGCCAAGAAGCAGACATGTTGAACATATTCATCTTCTCTTAATAAATTCGTGTTTCTTGGATTATAAGGCATATTTTTCAAAATAAATAAATAAATGGTTTATCTATGTTTGAGATAAAGAGTTCTATTTACCAAAAAAAAAAAAAATCCAATATATTTTTGTGAATGGAATTTAATTATTCACAATGTCAAACTTCAACATTTTTTATGACATCATCTGCTATTAACAGACAACAAAATGAGAAGAAACACATTTTAACGTTTTCTTCTTTGTTAGATTAATTAAGCCCTTCGAAATTACTTCAACAACATTTTTATAAGTAAAAGAATTTCATCCGCCATCAAACATAATTTATTTTCCCAAACGTTATTTTATTACAAGATTTTGATGTTTTGTTCTAATATTATGTGTATTTATAAGTTAGATTAATTTCTTCTTAATTATATAATCAAAATATTTTACAAAAGAGACACATATGAACGTTTTTAATTTTGTTCATCAAAATAGTTAAACTAATTACTAAAAGGGAGGAGCTTTATTTCAATTTTTAAAAAATTATGCCACAACATATATTTTATAAAATATCCCACTATATATTGATCATCATCAAGAAGTGAAATCATTAAGAATACTTAAATATTGAATAATACCAAAACAAACTACCTTACATAGATTTTTAAAAGGGTAGGAGTAACTACTTTTTTTTATTATTATTATTGTAATGTAAGAATAAAGAATATATTCCTTTGCTAAAATAAGGTCTGTGTTGTCGGGCCCCGCATCTTCTCAAATTAGTAGGTCAAGTAATTAATTCTATATAGCTTTCAATTTCTGAAAGATCTTCTTGGTATAAGTTATGCCACGTGTCCTATGACACCCTACGTTTTTAGGAACTTACATTGCAAGCCCTCTAAGAATTTAATATTGTATGTTTAACTAAAAACTAAAATGTCTAAATCGTCCTTTTGATTGGTAAGTAAGCTATATGACCGGAAGCAGGTGGAAGTGTACGAAATGACAGTGCTTGCTTTGGAACAAAGGCCACGTGTAGAGCATTGAGTGAACATGTGAAATTACTTTTATGCCCTTGGACCACGATCTTACCTCCAAACCCACTCTTCTATGTAGTACTAGAGGGCCTATGCCCGTGCTGCGCACGGACCCAACACTTTAGATTATAGTGTATTTATGTGCATGTATTTATGTTTGGATAGTGATAATATATATATATATATATATATATATATATATATATATACTATGTTCAAAACACGATTAATATAGCATTATAATTTGTGCTCCGTATCTAAAACTTTATTATATTAGCGTTTGCTACGAATACTAAATCGGTAAAAATTTATTAATATTTTTTAAAAGAAAAGACTTGTTTAAAAGGAAACTATTTCCCTCTCTTTGAGATAAAACAATAGCAATATTTAAGCATCAGTTGATACTTTCAATTTTAATTCGATTAATTTAAAGGTGTAAAATACTTATTATTTTTTATCAAATTTTGATTTGGATAATTCTAATTCAAATTATTAAATTAATTTTACATGTTTAAAACGAAACAAAGTAGAAATTGATTTTCTATTTAAACGAAGAAATACTATTTTTTAATTTTTGGTAAATATTCTCGGTTTAGCTCATTTTATTTGTCATGTTGTCTTTTGCATGGTTTTTTAAGAAGACGTCGAATAGAATTATAATTTGACTAATTTACCTTATTCATTATTTGATCTCCATTTGATATATTTATTTTATGACATTAATCTGTTTTCACATTTATTAGAGTAAGTATAAAAATGAAAAAGTAATTAAATTCTTTCTTATTTTAAAATATAAATATTTTAAGTATTTGAAGAAAAGCAATAATATGAGGTCCATGTTTTTTGCTGTACAATAATTTCATTTGCTCCCACTAATAGATTGATACGCATGTGGCAATGAATCCATCATTATTGACTTAATGGGATACCTTGGAAATTACATGAATATTGTTTGATTTTTTAATATGGGGTGCCCTTTTTTTTTTGACATTGTTTGTTTTTTTAATATGGTGTTCACTTTTTTTTGGATATTGCTTGATTTTGTTAATATGGGGTCCACTTTTTTTCGTGAGTTTGGAGATGGTGGGTTCCACTTTTTTTTTTTTTTTTTTTATATTGCTTGGTGTTGTTTAGTATGGGGCCCATCTTTTTTAAATTTGATTTTCTATTTAAATGAAGAACTACTATTTTTTAATTTTTGGTAAATATTTTTAGTTTAGCTCATTTTACTTGTCATGTTGTCTTTTACACGGTTTTTTAAGGAAACGTCAATTAGAATTATAATTTCACTAATTTACCTTATTAATTATTTGATCTCCATTTAATATTATTTTTTCTTTTATGACATTAACCTCTTTTCACATTTATTAAAGTAAGGAAAAAAATGAAAAAGTAATTAAATTTTATCTTATTTTAAAATATAAGTATTTTAAGTATATTTGTTTTAGTAAACATAACAAATAAATAACATGGTGGAATAGCAAATACAACAGTTCAATACCTAGATTACATCTCAGGCTAATATAAAAAAAGAAAGAAAATTGTATGGTTTGACTACTTAACCTTTTGAAGAAAAGAAATAATATGAGGTCTATGTTTTTCGCTGTACAATAATTCATTTGCTCTCACTAATGGGTTGATACGCATGTGACAATGAATCCATCATTATTGATTTAATGAGATACTTTGGAAATTACATGAATATTGTTTGATTTTTTAATATGGAATGCACTTTTTTTTTTTTTTTGACATTATTTGTTTTTTTAATATGAGATTCACTTTTTTTTTTTTTTTGATATTGCTTGATTTTGTTAATATGGGGTCTACTTTTTCTAATATTGTTTATTTTTTAATATGGGATGCACGTTTTTTTGGACATTGTTTGTTTTTTTAATATGTGATTCACTTTTTTTTTATATTGCTTGATTTTGTTAATATGGAGTTTGTTTACTATGGGGCCCACACTTTTTTTTTATATTGGTTGGTGTTTACTATGCGACCCACACTTTTTTTTTTAATATTGGGTGGTGTTTACTATGGGGCTCACATTTTTTTTTAAATATTGGGTGGTGTTTACTATGGGGCCCACATTTTTTTTTAATTGGAACGGACGATGAAAAAGTGAGCCAAACCGACTCTTCTATATAGTACAAAAAAAAAAATATCCTACTCCCTCCGTTTCAATTTATGTGAACCCATTTGACTGGGCACGACATTTAAGAAAGAGGGAAGACTTTTGAAATTTGTGGTTCAAAATATGTCTTGAATATTTGTGTGGCTGTAAATCATTCATAAAGTGAATTTGTTTCCAAATTAGGAAAGAGTTCATTCATATTGGCACAGACTAAAAAGGAAATAAGTTCACATAAATTGAAACAAAGAGAGTATATGATTTATATTCATATTAACTGAGCTAATAAATTTGAATATCAAGTGATAAAATTGTCATGACCCAAATCTGACACTCAGGCCGTGACCGGGCACCTTTCGAGCTTCTACCCATAAGGCGAACCCTCTAAGCTAATCATGCGAAAATTAACGAATAAAATGAATAATACGCAAAGTCTCATAATATAAAGAAAAGTGCGGAAGCGAAATACAAATACTGAGTCTTTCCCATAAACCCCATAAAATGTCTAAGTCATGGAACTACTAGTCTGAATATAAAAGTACGAGACGTAGCTCAGAATACTACTAAGTCAACTAAAGAAGAAGAGGCCGCCATGATCTAATGGTGGCTCACCTCCACTGAACTAGACTGAACAAAGCTGGAATGAATCAAGTATCGGATACCTGGTCACCGTTAACCACACCTGCACACATACAACATCAACAAGTGTGAGTCTAAAAGACCCAGCAAGATCATCGACACTCTCAGCTTACCCCTGGGGCAAGTCTTTGAAATTCCTGATAATGCATAAAAGCAATTACACAGTACAAGTATATTAAATATATACAAACACTGAGGCTAAGCTAAAATCATGAAGCACAACCAAGCAGAACATGAAATACTCTAAATCTGAATTTATGCTCACGGGACATAGTACGTATTTATCTATGTCTTACCCCGTTTTCCGGAGAGGGCATTATTTACCCCCATCTTACCCGGACGAGCAATACATGAAATACACTGAATCTGAATGTATGCTCACGGGACATAGTACGTATTTGTCTATGTCTTACCCCGTCTTCCGGAGAGGGCATTATTTACCCCCATCTTACCCGGGTTACTCAAAATTCTAGCATCTATCTCTCACCGAACATCAACGGGACATGTGGATGTATGCCCCTCTGAAGATATGATAAGTGGAACATACATCCATTCAATACCACTTCTAAACTTTACACTTATATAAATAGTATCTATTTAAGCGAAATTACGCTAAAGGACTCATACGGTCATTACTTGAGAAACTTGGAAATTATCCAATTTAGATCATGCTTGCCCACTCACACGAACTAAATGGTTTAAATGCATACATACAACACAAACCATATGCTTTTTATGAAAAGCAAGTAAACTAAGAGTTAAAGCCTCACTTGCCTTATAAGCATACGCAAACCTCTCTTGAAACGCCAAAATCTCTTCAAACTATATCCGATAGCCTCAATCTATTCAAAACATAAATAACGAGTCCAAATTAGTGAAGAGAAACTAATCCCATAATTGTAAGACACCTCGGGTTCAAAGTCCAATAATTGACATGCTATTAGTCGACTTATCCCTTCAATTACTCACATAAAAAAAATGCACTGGTTTTAAAAAATGCTTTCCTTACAGACTACAGTAGAGATTTTGTCTTTCTAATCTTTACCAACCCATTAGTTGTAATTTATAAAACTAGATATTACTGCAGTTTCCTCTGCATTTTTGGAAATTTTGTAAGCCCTCTTCAGTTAGGCTGTCTCCTAGTTAGGTTATAGCTTTTGGGAAGAGGGTTCCCATGCACTCTAAGGCTTTTACTTTGCATTTATTTATGTAAAGGGAGAGTCTCCCTTGTTTATTTACCTAGTCTCCTTATGTATTTGGGAGGAGTCCTCCCTCCTAGGTTGCATAGTAGTAGGCTTTGTTCCTTCTAAAACATGGGAATAAGTTTGGTGTCCTTAGTAGGAATACCAACTTATGTACCACCATAGGATTTGAGGTAAGGTTTATGTCCCCCTCGTTTTGTACTATAATTTGCTATATATGATAAGGCCTGGGGGTGTTGCTCAGCCCCTGACCGCCGGAGGACTGTTCTGTCCTTGGGTTGGGTCATTAATATAAAAAAAAAAAAAAACTAGTCTAACAATATTTCAGAAGCCCCAAACGAATTCTCTGTGCAAATAAAAGTGGAACTATAATCTTGAAAAGTTGTCCATTATAAAAAGATTATATCGCTATTCCCAATGCCTATTAAACACCATCACTTACCCCATAATCATTGTGTCCCCCAAAAGGTAAATTCTTTTCATTATGTCATAAAGAAGTAACTGTACTCTCATTCTAATTCAATTCATGAAACATAACTATAGAATAAATTTAGCATAGTACCTGAATACGATAGTTTGGACTTCTACTTCTCCCACTCTCAGTACACGTTACCAAATCCTCTCCTGATGCTACAATGTTTCCTTCTCAATACCAGAAATTTTTCTAATCCCTAATAACCTCTTAAACGTGGCCTGCAATTTGGGGGTGACTCGGCCCACTCCTTCATTTTAAAAAAAATATATTTAAATCCTTAATTATTCAATCCATATAATGTGATATTGGCCCATTATGTATAATTAACTGACTATCTCAAACTATATATATATACTACTAACACTTTCAAGAAAATAAATAAATATAAGCATATGATGTGGACTATATTCCATAGTTACCCCTCCGATATGAAATCCGTTAAAATTAGTAAGTTATAATTAAGGGAATAACTCTAAAATTCACTTGAGAGTAAAAATATCGGGTCGTTACATTCTCCCTCCCTTAAAATAACGTTCGTCCTCGAACGTAAGAAAAACTCTTCACGTGGTCAAAGAGGAACGCATTGACAACCTTATCCGTCTTAACCAGTTCTAGACCTGTCAAAATTTGGGCAGAGTTTCTCCTATAATTAGGACTAATGCCAATTATATTCTCTTCTCAAAACTGCTAACAACAACACCAACCAATCACAATTTATAAACTAACATATACTTGGGAGTTCGGGGCGACTCCATACCATCAATCACATGCAAAATGTGGCACCAGGCGACCCCGTACCATCATGCAAAATTACAAATAAAAATATGTAACTCAAATAAGTCAACACATAAATGCGAATATATAAACGCATTATCTATTAGTTTAATCCTCGTGAAAACACATAAAGAGTATACCTGTAACCAATGCACATATGCATTGGAGCTTTTTCTCTTGACATGACTCAAGAGAAAAGCTCGGGATATCTGTCTCGAATGTCCTGCTCTGCCTCCCAAGTAGCTTCCTCACTCGGATGGTTCTTCCATAAGACTTTTACAGAAGGAATACTCTTGGATCTCAGTTGGTGAACTTGCCTATCCAAAATAGCTATCGGGGCCTCCTTATAGGCTAACTTCTGACCAAGCTGAACTGCCTCATGGGCAATAACCTAAACAATATGGATCGGGTCTCTAGAGTATTTTCGGAGCATAGAAACATGAAAAACTGGATGAACTCCTGCTAAGGATGGCGGTAAAGCCAATCTATACGCAACTGCTCCTATCCACTTTAGGATCTCGAAAGGACCAATATATCTCAGGCTTAACTTGCCCTTCTTGCCAAATCTCATGACACCCTTCATGGGCGATACTTTCAACAATACCATATCACCCTCCATGAACTCAAGATCACGGACTCTCTTGTCCGAATAGGATTTTTGCCTGCTTTGAGCTGTCTTGAGCCGGTCTTGGATTACCTTTACCTTTTCCAAAGCTTGCTGAACCATCTCTGGACCCAAAAGTTTCCTCTCACCTGGTTCGAACCAACCAACTGGAGAACGACACCGCCTACCGTACAAAGCCTCATATGGAGCCATCTCAATACTGGAGTGGTAGCTGTTATTATAGGCGAACTCTACCAAAGGCAACTGTTAGTCCCAATGACCTCCAAAATCGATGGCACACACCCTCAACATGTCCTCCAGGATCTGAATAACCCGCTCTGACTGACCATCAGTCTGCGGATGGAATGCTGTACTGAGCTCAACCTTAGTACCCAAAGCCTTCTGAAAAGACTGCCAAAACTGAGTTGTGAACTGTGACCCTCTGTCAGAAATGATAGAAATGGGCACGCCATGCAATCGAACTATCTCACGAGTATAGATCTATGCTAACCGCTCTGCTGTAAATGTAGTCTGAACCGGTATAAAATGTGCGAATTTGGTAAGTCTGTCCACAATCACCAAAACTGAATCATGTCTCCTCAGAGTACGTGGCAAGCCTACCACGAAGTCCGTAGTGATTCTCTCCCACTTCCACTCGGGAATAACCAGATTCTGAGCTAACCCTCCAGGTTTCTGATGCTCATACTTAACCTGTTGGCAATTCAAACAACGAGCCACATAATCAGATATGTTTCTCTTCATCCTCATCCACCAGAAATGTTTCTTCAAGTCTTGATACATCTTTGTAGCTCCCGGATGTATGGAATAGCGAGAACTATGAGCTTCTTCCACAATAGTCTGTCTTAGGTTTCCTACATCTGGTACACATAACCTGCCATCATGCCATAACACTCCATCGGAGTCAATAGTCGCTCTCTTAGTCTGTCCCTGCTCCACTTGCTCTTTGAGCTTAAGCAACCGGCGATCCTCGAACTGTTGAGCTTTGACCTGCTCAATCAAAGAAGACTGTGCAACTATGCAAGCAAGTATCCCTCCACAAGGCGTGGCATCAAGTCTAACACCACTATTGGCCAACAGCTGAAAATCTATAGCTAAAGGTCGGATTGAGGCTGAAATAGAAGCCAAACTACCCATTGACTTCCTGCTCAAAGCAACTGCCACTACATTAGCTTTCCCCGGATGGTACAAAATTGTCATATCATAATCCTTTAGTAACTCCAGCCATCTCCGCTGCCTCAAATTCAAATCTTTCTGCTTAAAGATATACTGAAGACTCTTGTGATCTGTAAATATCTCACATGGCTCGCCATACAAATAATGCCGCCACAACTTCAAGGCAAAGACCACTGCTGCTAGCTCTAAATCATGAGTCGGGTAGTTCTTCTCATGATTCTTAAGCTGTCTAGAGGAATATGCAATCACCTTGCCTCTCTGCATTAGAACACAACCTAAACCCACTCTCGAGGCATAACAATACACTGAATAGCCTCCCTCCCCAGTAGGAAAAGTCAATACTGGAGCCGAAGTCAAAGCTGTCTTGAGCTTTCGAAAGCTCAATTCACACTCCTCTGTCCACTTGAACTGGACATTCTTCTGCGTCAATCTGGTCAACGGTGCAGCTATTACTGAAAATCCTGCCACGAAGCATCTGTAATAACCGGCTAAGCCTAGGAAACTCCTGATCTCAGTAGGAGTAGTAGGTCTAGGCCACTGCTGCACTGCATCAATCTTCTTTGGATCGACTAGAATACCATCCTTAGAAACCACGTGACCTAAAAATGCCACTGTATCTAACCAGAACTTACACTTCGAGAATTTAGCATAAAGCTTGTGTTCTTGCAACTTCTCTAACACCGCCCTCAAATGACCCTCATGCTCCAACTGGCTACGGGAGTAGACCAATATGTTATCAATGAATACTATAACAAAAGTGTCGAGAAAAGGCTTGAACACTCGATTCATAAGATCCATAAATGCTGCCGGGGCGTTAGTAAGCCCAAAGGACATGACCAAAAACTCGTAATGGCCATAACGAGTCCGAAATGCTGTCTTCGAGATGCCCTCTTTCTTGATCCTCAACTGATGGTAACCCGATCTCAAGTCAATCTTGGAAAAACAGACCGCACCCTGAAGCTGATCAAATAAATCATCTATACGAGGTAGTGGATACTTGTTCTTGATTGTGACTTTGTTTAATTTCCTGTAGTCAATGCACATTCGCATGGAACCATCCTTCTTCTTCACAAATAATACTGGAGCACCCCAAGGTGACACACTAGGCCTGATGAAGCCCTTATCAAGCAAATCCTGAATCTGTTCCTTCAGCTCCCTCAACTCGGCAGGTGCCATACGATACGGGGGAATAGAAATAGGCTGAGTCCCCGGTAAAGTATCTATGCAAAACTCAATCTCTCGGGTGGGAGGCAATCCTAGCAAATCTTCAGGAAATACATTTGGGTAGTCCCGTACAATCGGAATGCTGTCTATAGTCACTGTCTCAACTCGAGTATCTCGAACCGTGGCTATGAATCCCAAACAGCCCTGGCTAATCAATTTACGGGCCCTGAAATAAGAAATGATCCGCTTCTCTGGAGCGGTTGTGGTACCTTTTCACTCTAATCTCGGCTCTCCAGGTATATCAAATCTAACTAGCTTGTTACGACGATCAAGTGTAGCATAACAGGCTGCCAACCAATCCATACCCATGATGACATCAAAACTGACCATCTGAAGCTCGTGAAGATTCACCAAGGTCTCTGTACTCTGAATAGATACTATACAATCACGATATACTCGATCTACCACTATAGACTCCCTAACTGGGGTAGATACTAGAAAAGGCGCATCTATGTAATCGAGTACCCGCTCCAAACAAGTAGCATAAAATGGGGATACATAAGAATAAGTGGATCCAGGATTCATCAAGGTAAATGCCGGATGAGAACAAACTGTGAGAGTACATGTGACTACTGCATCACATGCATCAACATCCTGTCTGGCCAAAGCAAAGAAACGGGGCTGTCCACCCACTGCCTGTGCACCCTGAGTACCCTGTCTAGCTGCTCCACGACCTGCCTGTGGTACTGATCTAGCTGGAACTGTGGCTATAGGTGGCGCCGCAATGGCACCCTACTACTGGGCTGCCGGCTGGACTGTGCCTACAACTCTAGGACATGCAAAAGACAAATGACCCTGCTCCCCGCAAGTATAGCATCCAGTGAAACCCCTCATACACCTGCCTGAATGGTTCTTCCCATAAGAAGAACAACGATAAGCCCTGTTCTAAAAAGAACTACGTCTCTGGTGCTGTTGCTGCCCCTGCCCCTGTCCCTGCCGGGCTAACTGAGAACTAGGTGAGTCCTGAGAATGATTATGTGAAGCTAACTGAGGAGGTCTAGATGACCCCTTACCCTGAACACCCCTGCTCCCAGATGGAGCCAAACTGGATACCACTGATGTGCGCGACTTCTTCCCTTCTCGCTCAGTCTTGTCCTCTAAATAGTATCCCTCTCGACGCATAGCACTATCTAGAACCTGATCATAGGTAGACCTCCACACCTCAGTAGCCAAGGCGGTACGGTGGGACCCTTTCAACCCATTCACAAATCTCCTGACCCGATCCTCCTCAGTAGGAATGATCTCAAGACCATAACGAGACAACTTGGTGAATTCTGCATCATACTGTGCCACAGTCATGTCGTTTTGACGAAGCTTTTCAAACTGATCGCGCAAAGCATCACGCTGACTAGGAGGTAGTAACCTGTCCATAAAAAGTGTCACAAACTGGGCCCAAGTAAGTGGGGGCAAATTTGCACGCCTATTACGACTTAAGGTAGTCCACCATGACTCTGCCAATCCAGAAAGCTGGAAAACTGTGAAGTCAACCCCGTGAGTGTGTAAAATACCCTGAGTCATCAGAATCTTCTCACACCTGTCTATGAACCTCTGGGGACCTACCGACTTAGGGGTAGCATCGAAGTTCGGTGGTCCAAAACCCATGAAAGCTTTAAGCTCATCTATAGCACTTGCCCTCCTACCAGTAACCGAAGTTGTACCTCCTAGATGACCCGCTAGCTGTGTTACCACCTCAGCTGGTGGTGGAGCTAAACCAGGTGGTGGTGTCTGAAAATCCTGTGCGACGCGCTGCTCTGTGGTAAGAGTGGCTGGTGTCTGACCACCCACACCCTCCTGATTCTGAGAAGTAGCTGGAGGCATAACTCCACCTAGACGAGGAACAATAGCCTCTAAAACTGAAACCATCCTGACCAACAACTCTGGTGGTACTGAAACTGTAGCTCCCTCAACTGGGGCTGCTGCTGGTATGTATATAACTTTTAGTACAAATTGGCATTGCTATTGTTCGTCCTCTCTTCACGTTTAAAGTATTGACAAAGAAGGAAAACGGGGATAAAAGTCACTACATTCGTTCACTTTTACTTGTCCATGTTAACATATCGAAAGAAATAAATTTTTGTTCTTATTATTAATTTTACCCTTCACATTAATTACTCATTTTCATATCATTTTCCAAGGCTATTGAGACTTACATCAATAAATATGAATATTATGGTAAAATATATACTCCCTCCGTCCCATATTACTTGACACTTTTCCTTTTACACGCCCCTTAAGAAATCATAAATAAAATATGAATTTTACTATCTTAACCCTATCTCTCTCCAATAAATATATTTTAATCAAAATTGATTATTTTTAAGAACATTTAGTACTACGAATAAACTAGGAAAGATTTAATTAATTTTATCTTGGTTTTGTAAATGAATAAGTAATTTTGACATATATTTTTAGTAATGTGGCCAAGTAATATGGGACGGAGTGGGTAAGATGAGAAATATTTAATTAATTTTATCTTGGTTTTGTAAATGAACAAGAAATTTGGACATATATTTTTATAACGTGGCCAAGTAATATGGGATGGAGAGAGTATTTCATTTATTAATTCTTAAATAACGTGAAAAGTCAAAAGTGAACAAGTAAAAGTGTATGGAGGAAATAAATATGTATCGGAGAATTAAAATTAAAATGCATACGTGTATAAATGAGAAGAGAATAAATATTCAGTACTATGACATATGTCCACGTGGGGGAAAAAATAGTTTAGTAATGTGGCCAAGTAATATGGGATGGAGGGAGTACTTCATTTATTAATTCTTAAAGAACTTGAAAAGTCAAAAGTGAACAAGTAAAAGTGCACGGAGGAAATAATTGTGTCGGAGAATTAAAATTGAAGTGCATACGTGTATACATGAGAAGAGAATAAATATTCAGTACTATGACATATATCCACGTGGGATAAGAAAGTAGCTGGTTAAAGTGTACAATTTATATTACTTTTGGTACAAACATTCATTGTTGTGTCAGTCCCTCTTGAACATTTATATATAAAAATAAAAAGTCAAAAATGAATAAGTAAAAGTGTATGGAGGAAATAAATGTGTCGGAGAATTAAAATTGAAGTGCATATGTGTATAAATGAGAAGAGAATAAATATTCAGTATTGTGACATATGTCCGCATGGGAAAAAAAAAGTAGTTTGGTAATGTGACCAAGTAATATGGGACGAAGGGAGTACTTCATTTATTAATTCTTAAAGAACTTGAAAAGTCAAAAGTGAATAAATAAAAGTGCACGGAGGAAATAATTATGTCGGAGAATTAAAATTGAAGTGCATACGTGTATACATGAGAAGAGAATAAATATTAAGTACTATGGTATATGTCCATGTGGATAAATAAATATTCAGTACTATGACATATGTCCACGTGGGATAAGAAAGTAGCTGGTTAAAGTGCACAATTTATATAGCTTTTGGTACAAACATTCATTGATGTGTTAGTCTCTCTTGAACATTTATATATAAAAATAAATATATAAAAGAAAATGAAATGGACTCAAAAGCAGTACTCCCTCCGTCTCAATTTAAGTGTTTTACTTTTCTTTTTGATTGTCAAAAAAAGAGTGTCATTTTTTATATTTAGTAAGTTGACAATTCAAATATCATATCTGACAAGGTTAAAAACACAAAATTTAAATGACATTTTAGTACATGACTATATTATATACATCTTTAATTTAGGAATACAAGATTCAAACATTTCCTTTTATTTTTAAATTTTATGTCTACTTAAACTAAGATACTTAAATTGGGGACGGAAGAAATATATACGGAGAAGAAAAACGAAGATGATAAATTAAGGAAAAATCAAAACTTTTAAACAATGGCAAAAAGCAAGAAAACAAATGATATTACTACTATATATAAACGTCAGTTTCTATATCATCGTCGTCAGTCACTCTTTTTTCGTCGTCCGTTTAAAAAAAATTGTGGGTCCACATATTTGAAACAACTACTAATATTTTTTTTATTGTGGGCCCACATATTTTAAACAACTACTAATATTTAAAAAATGGGCCCACATATTTTAAACAACTACTAATATTTAAAAATAAATTGTGGGCCCCATATTAAACACCAACCAGTAATAAAAAAAAGAGAAAAAAAAAGTGGAACCCACCACATCCAAACTCACAGGAAAAAAAAGTGCTTAGAAAATCAAACAATTAAATCAATAATGATGGATTCATTGCCACATGCGTATCAACCCATTAGAGGGAGCAAATGAAATTATTGTACAGCAACATACTTAAAATACAAAAGTGCTTAGAAAATCAAACAATTAAATCAATAATGATGGATTTATTGCCACATGCGTATCAACCCATTAGAGGGAGCAAATGAAATTATTGTACAACAACATACTTGAAATACAAAAGTGCTTAGAAAATCAAACAATTAAATCAATAATGATGGATTTATTGTCACATGCGTATCAACCCATTAGTGGGAGCAAATGAAATTATTGTACAACAACATACTTAAAATACTTATATATTAAATTCGTTTTCCAATTTTTGAAAAAAAACAATTGTGGGCCCATATATATTAAACAACAACTAATATTAAAAAACAATGTGGGCCCCATATTAAACACCAACCAATAATAATAAAAAAAAAAAGTGAAACCCATCACATCCAAACTCACGGGAAAAAAAAGTGGATCCCATATTAACAAAATCAAGCAATATTAAAAAAAAAAAAAAGTGAATCCCATATTAAAAAAACAAACAATGTTAAAAAAAAAAAGTTCTTAGAAAATCAAACAATTAAATCAACAATGATGGATTCATTGCCACATGCGTATCAACCCATTAGAGAGAGCAAATGAAATTATTGTACAGCAACATACTTAAAATACAAAAGTGCTTAGAAAATCAAACAATTAAATCAATAATGATTGATTTATTGCCACATGCGTATCAACCCATTAGTGTGAGCAAATGCAATTATTGTACAGCAATATACTTAAAATACTTATATATTAAAATAAGATAAAATTTAATTACTTTTTCATTTTTTCCTTACTTTAATAAATGTGAAAAGAGATTAATATCATAAAAGAAAAAATAATATTAAATGGAGATCAAATAATTAATAAGGTAAATTAGTGAAATTATAATTCTAATTGACGATTCCTTAAAAAATCGTGTAAAAAACAACATGACAAGTAAAATGTTCCCATGCTTTGTTGTCCGTTAATCATTTAAAAAAAGTGTGGTCCCCATATTAAACACTAACCAATGTTAAAAAATTCAAAAAAACACCAACCAATTAAGCATTTTTTTAAAAAAAAGTGTGATCCCCATATTAAACACCAACCAATATTAAAAAATAAAAAAAAACCACCAACGAATATTAAAAAAAAAAAGTAAATAAAGAGGAACCCACCGTCTCCAAACTCACGGGAAAAAAAAAAGGTGGACTCCGTATTAACAAAATTAAGCAATATAAAAAAAAAGGTGAATCCCATATTAAAAAAACAAACAATGTCAAAAAAAAGAGTGCAGACTTTATATTTGTAGCAAACACTAATATAATAAAGTTTTAGATACGGAGCATAAACTACAATGTTATATTAATCGTGTTTTGAACACAGTATCCCATATTGACAAAATCAAGCAATATAAAAAAAAAAGTGAATCCCATATTAAAAAAACAAACAATGTCAAAAAAAGTGCAGACTTTGTATTCATAGCAAACACTAATATAATAAAGTTTTAGATACGGAGCACAAACTATAATGTTATATTAATCGTGTTTTGAACATAGTGTGTGTGTGTATATATATATATATATATAGATTATATGCAAAAAAAATAGTGCAAACTAATAATGTCCAAAAGGGTGGGCCCCATACTAAACAACACCAAGCAATATAAAAAAAAAAGGAAGAAACTATATAAAGCATGGGTTTAGACCCATGCTTCGTCGTCCGTTGTCCCTTAAAAAAAAGGGGGGGGGGGGATACTAAATAACACCGAGCAATAAAAAAAATGGATGTTATATCCCGTATTTTGCGTATTCGGATAATTCAAGATAATTGCGGGAAGTTAAGGGCAAGGCTATATTTTTTACCTTGTTTAGCACACAAGTTGTTCATGAAAGTTTTGATGTGGAAATGTTAAGAAAGACTAGGGGCAAAAAGGAAAATTCGCAAGATGACTCACAGAAAAATAGAGGAAGGCTAAGGGCAAATTTGAAATTTGAAAATAATTTTTCATGAATTCAAAAAAAAAAAGGGGTCTTGGAGCAAAAGGGACCAAGTGGGCCGTCCATAGGGTGTGGGCCTTGGCCCACATGGAAATAAAATAAATAGCCCCAAAAGATGACTTATTACTCATATTACTCATCTTTTTCACCTTAGAAGATTGGAGAAACTTGGAGAAAAATGGAGAAGGCCATTCGGCCATGGAGCAAAAAAATGAACTCTTGGAAATCTTGATCAAAAAAAATATTTTCTTCTAGCATTCCTACCAATTGTAAGGTCCTCTTTAACGTGGAGTAGTCGTTGGAGCAATTAAACCATTCTTTGTTGCAAATTCACAATCTTGGCCAAGTGAGAAGTAAGTGGAAAAAGGTAAGATTCAATCTTCTTTTATATGTTATGGATGATTTGTGAGTGTTGTAGTGTGTCGAAATGGATGAAATTCATGAAATATATGGATGTTGTGTTGTGGTCGTGCATGTCTAGGTGGTGAAGAAGTGATGAATTAATTTTATTTAGCATATTGATTGTTGTTGTTGTGGATCCCATGATGAAAATAAAGGTTCGGCGACTTGAAATGAAGTTGTAATTGTTTGTGGGTTGTTGTAGAAGTTAATGCAATTTTAATATGATTTCTTGTAATCATGAGAATGAAGTTGCTAATGTAGATTGTTGGTGT
Organism: Lycium barbarum; assembly: GCF_019175385.1. Taxonomy (NCBI): domain Eukaryota; kingdom Viridiplantae; phylum Streptophyta; class Magnoliopsida; order Solanales; family Solanaceae; genus Lycium; species Lycium barbarum. Next base: position 98,322,971 of record NC_083343.1, on the reverse strand, counting down.
AGTTTATGAATTTGAAAGAAGGAAATATGTTGTTATTGTTCTTGTTGAATTTGGAAGGTTTCGGGTGAAGTAGTATGTTGATTGGGTTGTTTGGAATATTATGTGAATTGTTTGAAGTGTTCTTGAATCATGTTAGGATGATTTCGGATTAACACTTGAATGTGAGATCATTGATATTAGCTTGACTATGTGTGGTTGAATTGAATATAAAAGGTATGTCGTCGAATTGTGTAGAAAGGATTGCGAGTGATAGAATGCATTTGAAATAATTGTTGAAGTTGGAGATATGATTGTTGGTATTGTTGTTGATAATTTGGCCGAGTTAGATTCTAGGGGATGGTGTATTTACAGGGGAAATGCTGCCGAAATTTCGGCAGATTATAAATGAATTTATTTGAGAGATTAAGACAAGTGTGTGACAATGTGTTTAATGATTGTGTAATCTTCTTGAATGTAGATTAGCGATAGCGAGTTCGGATGAATAAGCGTAGCTTATAGGCCGTGGAACAGGTATGTAAAGCTTACCTTTTCTTTCTCTTGGCATGTCCTAGAGCTAAGTAAGTTGTGATACTTATCTTGGGGTAACTCTATTCTTGATTCCGAGCTTGTTAATGATTCTCATTCACCTCTTGATGTGAGTATACTTAGTATAGCCGAGCTTATTGTATGATTGAATAGCAAGAAAAGTTTAAAGAGTTTTGTAAGTGGTAATGTCCCTAACTTTCGTAGATGGTCTCGGATTGCTTGAAAATGGTCGTAGAGGTTTCTATAATGAATAACGATACTTGAAAGGTACTTGGTATGATTGTTGCTCTAATTTTCTAAAAAAAATAGCTTCTGAAACGTTCGTAGAAGGTTCTGTACTTCAAACGCTCATAACTTTCTTATGCTAAGTCGGATTGACCCGAAACGTGTTTATGATCTGTGACAAGTACGAAGCGTAACGATACCCATAATGAATCCATTCCTAGATGTAGGATATCCTGAGTTCTTTGACCTCTTGAGCCCAAAGGGGCATTCTCAAGTTGTGCGATTTCATAATGATGTCTAAATCCCGAAGGGGACATTCATAAGGTCTTTCTTTTACCTATGCATTTTACATTTAAATTTGTGAGTCTCGAAGGAGACAAATGAAAAGGGTTTGATTTCATACATGACGTTCATAATAGTTTTTTTTTCTATATGATTTCATGACGCGACTGAGCGTATTGTATAACGTATGACCTCGGCTTAAGTCTGAGTGTGCTATGGCCTCAGCTTATGCCTGAGTGAGCTATGGCCTCAGCTGATCACTGAGTGTGCTATGGCCTCAGCTTATGCCTGAGTGTGCGATGACCTCAGCTTATGTCTGAGCGTGCTATATAACATATGGCCTCAGTTTATGTTATGCCAATTGAGTTGTGCATATGATTTTACTAATGATTTCGAGAAAACTAGTTTTATACTAAAGGAAATATAAAGTTTGATTTTCAAAACCACTCCGAAGGGGGTGCGAGATTTTACTAATTAGATTTTCAAAATCACTCCGAAGGGGGTGCGAGGTTTTACTACTTTATTTCATTTACGACTTATGTTTACTTTCCATATCATTGTTATTATTATGCCCGAAGGGGCCAGGATCATTATTATTATGTCAGGACCGGCATGCCCGAAGGGGCCAGGGTAGTATTATGTCGGAACCGGCATGCCCGAAGGGGTCATCATTATTATTATGCCGGAAGCGGCCGTCCGAAGGGACTATTATGTTATTATGCCGGAAGCGGCATGCCCGAAGGGGCCATCATCATTATTATTATGCCGGAAGCGGCCGTCCGAAGGGGCCATCATCATTATTATTATGCCGGAAGCGGCCGTCCGAAGGGACTATTATGTTACTATGCCGGAAGCGGCTATCCGAAGGGACTATTGTGATACTATATTTATATTGTGTAGTCTAGAATTTGTGTATGCCGTATGTATATTGTGTATGCTAGAATTTGCGTAAGGTACTATGTGGCACGGTTCAAAATGTTGTTCCAGGTATTCCCGGGTTGCTTCTAAACTTGTTTACTGTTGCGCCTTTCCTTGTGTTTATGATTAAGTAATGCTTTACATATTCAGTACATATTCCGTACTGACCCCCTTTCTTCGGGGGTTGCGTTTCATGCCGCGCAGGTGCATACAGATGAGTAGAGGATGTTGCCAGAAGATGTTCCAGTTGAATTGGTGAGCTCCATTTCCTTCCGGAGTGTCGCCGAGTCAGAGTACTTACGCTATGGTATTTCGTCTATATTAGAGACTTTGCAGACAGCGTCCTGTGGTACGTTTATCGAGATGTCGACAGAGTAATGTCAGCTGAACCGTTGGTGTATGTTAAAAGAGCATGTATTTTAGATGATTTCAATTGGGTTAAAGTACTTATTTGATTGAAAGTTTTCATAATCTGTATAAAGATAATGATCTCTATTCGGAACAGTTTCATGTTTTTAAAAGTTTTTGAAATGACAGATTTTGGTAAAGCGAGCGTTTAAAGGGTTCGCTCGACTCTGATGAGAGTCGGGTGCCCATCATGCCCTATCAAGATGAGGGTGTGACAGGAACTCACCACCTCCAAACTCATGGGGAAAAAAAAAGTGGACCCCATATTATCAAAATCAAGCAATATCAAAAAAAAAAAAAGTGAACGCCATATTAAAAAAAATATAATATTAAAGAAAAAAAGTGCAGACTTTATATTCGTAGCAAACACTAATATAATAAATTTTTAGATACGGAACACAAACGACAATGTTATATTAATCGTGTTTTGAACATAGTATACGTATATATATTATATGCATAAAAATAGTACAAACTAATAATGTCCAAAAAAAAAAGTGAACCCCATACTAAACGACATCAAGCAATATAAAAAAAAAAAAGTGGAACCCACCATCTCCAAACTCACGGTAAAAAAAAGTGGACCCCATATTAACAAAATCAAGTAATATAAAAAAAGAAGTGCAGACTTTGTATTCGTAGTAAACACTAATATAATAAAGTTTTAGATACGGAGTACAAACTACAATGTTATATTAATCATGTTTTGAACATAGTATATATATATATATATATATATATATATATATATATATATATATGCATAAAAATAGTGCAAATTAATAATGTCCAAAAGAAAAAGTGCACCCCCTATTAACAATATTAATATATACTTTATATAAATATTATCACTATTAAAAAACAACTACATACACATAAATGCACTATAATCTAAAGTGTTGGCTCGTGCGCAGCACGGGCATAGGCCGTCTAGTATTCTATAGTGCATTGGTAATATGGACAGGGTCCCATCCCCAAATAGCAAGTGTACTCAATAACATGTGTCCCTGTTGGTCCCACCCTTTTGTACAATTTACCTAGCTATTTGTACACTTTGACATTGCAGTGTTCGTACAGCTTGGCCATTTATATATTAGACTAGTAAATTATGCCTGTGCGATACACGGAACCCAACATGATTAATTTGGTTACTCAATTTAGCTAGTCTTTATGGTTTGTATATATTTTGCAAAGAATATTGCGATTTTCCGTAGTGAGTCTCCATATTTTTTTCTTTTCCTCTTATTTGTTGTTGTTGTGTTCGCCCCTCTTGGACACTTATATATATATTAGAAATTTTTAGCAATGTGGCCAAGTAATATGGGACGGAGGGAGTACTTCATTTATTAATTCTTAAAGAACGTAAAAAGTCAAAAGTGAACAAGTAAAAGTGCACGGAGGAAATAAATGTGTCGGAGAATTAAAATTGAAGTGCATAAATGTATACATGTGAAGAGAATAAATATTTAATAAGAACGTGAAAAGTCAAAAGTGAACAAGTAAAAGTGCACGGAGGAAATAAATATGTGTTGGAGAATTAAAATTGAAGTGCATATGTGTATACATGGAACAAGTAAAAGTGCACGGAGAAAATAAATATTTGTCGGAGAATTAAAATTGAAGTGCATACGTATATACATGAGAAGAGAAAAAATATTTAGTACTATGACACATGTCCACGTGAGATTTATTAATTCTTAAAGAAAGTAAAAAGTCAAAAGTGAGCAAGTAAAGTGCACGGAGGAAATAAATTTGTGTAGGAGAATTAAAATTGAACTGCATACGTCTATACATGAGAAAAGAATAAATATTTAGCAAGAACGTGAAAAATCAAAAGTGAACAAGTAAAAGTGCACGGAGGAAATAAATATGTATGGGAGAATTAAAATTGAAGTGCATACGTGTATACATGAGAAGAGAATAAATATTCAGTAGTATGACATATGTCCACGTGGAATTTATTAATTCTTAAAGAATGTGAAAAGTCAAAAGTGAACAAGTAAAAGTGCACAGAGGAAATGAATTTGTGTTAGGAGAATTAAAATTGAACTGCATACGTCTATATATGAGAAGGGAATAATATTTAGCAAGAAGGTGAAAAGTCAAAAGTGAACAAGTAAAAGTGCACGGAAGAAATAAATGTGCCAAAGAATTAAAATTGAAGTGGATACGTCTATATATGAGAAGAGAATAAATATTAAGCGCAATGAAACATGTCTACGTGGGAGAAAAAATCGGTTGGTTAAAGTGTACAAGTTATATAGCTTTTGGTACAAACATTCATTGTATGTACAATTTGTAAAGCTTTGGATACAAGTAGGTATTGCAGTGTTGGTCCCTCTTAGCCACTTATATATAATAGAAACTAGATGTCAGTCGTTGTCCTTTGCATATTAATTTTGTAGCTTTCGTTTTAATTTGTTTAATATTATATTTTATTAATCTGTTTTGATAAATATTAAATTTAAAGAGTTGAAAAGAAAACAAAACGTTAAATTACTCATTTAAGCTTTACTTAGAAGATTTTATAGCCACACAAATATTAAGTCATATTTAAGACCACAAGTTTTCAAAAGTTTTATAGCCCCACAAATGTAACGACATACATTTAATATCACTTAAAAAGTTTCAATTTCTTTCTTAGAGCCGTGTTGGTCAGACAAATTAGAGTTAAACACTTACACTCGAGAAAAAAAGTCAATCATCATATAATATAATTTTAGCAATATATATTATTTACAGAAGATAATCATTATATAATTTTAGCATATGCATGTCAACCAATGTTACATGTATGTGTGCGTAAAACTCAAGTTTAACAAACTTAAATACATTACTTTAGTTCGGTAACAACAACAACATACCCAGTGAGTCCCACAATGTGGGGTCTGGGGAGGATAGATTGTACGCAGATCTTACCCCTACCTTAGGTTGGGGAGGTTGTATTACTTTAGTTAGGTAATTCATATTTATTTTTGTCCACCAATTTTTTGCAGATAAGTACTAAGAAGCAAAGAATGAATGAATCTTGTACCAAGTAGTTTATCTTTTACAGTTGTAAAAATTCCTAGATAATAAAACCTTTTTTTTTATATTCACCACTTATGCTAAAGAGATACATATAACTAAGTAATCATATTTGTATCAATGTAAATGACGTTTATATCCAATTTCCTTTTATTATTTTTAATGAAATTGCTAATATTGTAAGAGGAGAAAATATGCATTCCAAAAAGGGAAAGAATTTTTCCTTCTTATTAGAGTAGAAATTGCTTAATTTCTTACAATTTTGTATTCTTGCTACCATTAAGGGGTTAAGTTCCAACACAATACTAAATGCTAAAGATAAAATAAATACTCCTAAGAATAATTTATTTGCCAAGAAGCAGACATGTTGAACATATTCATCTTCTCTTAATAAATTCGTGTTTCTTGGATTATAAGGCATATTTTTCAAAATAAATAAATAAATGGTTTATCTATGTTTGAGATAAAGAGTTCTATTTACCAAAAAAAAAAAAAAATCCAATATATTTTTGTGAATGGAATTTAATTATTCACAATGTCAAACTTCAACATTTTTTATGACATCATCTGCTATTAACAGACAACAAAATGAGAAGAAACACATTTTAACGTTTTCTTCTTTGTTAGATTAATTAAGCCCTTCGAAATTACTTCAACAACATTTTTATAAGTAAAAGAATTTCATCCGCCATCAAACATAATTTATTTTCCCAAACGTTATTTTATTACAAGATTTTGATGTTTTGTTCTAATATTATGTGTATTTATAAGTTAGATTAATTTCTTCTTAATTATATAATCAAAATATTTTACAAAAGAGACACATATGAACGTTTTTAATTTTGTTCATCAAAATAGTTAAACTAATTACTAAAAGGGAGGAGCTTTATTTCAATTTTTAAAAAATTATGCCACAACATATATTTTATAAAATATCCCACTATATATTGATCATCATCAAGAAGTGAAATCATTAAGAATACTTAAATATTGAATAATACCAAAACAAACTACCTTACATAGATTTTTAAAAGGGTAGGAGTAACTACTTTTTTTTATTATTATTATTGTAATGTAAGAATAAAGAATATATTCCTTTGCTAAAATAAGGTCTGTGTTGTCGGGCCCCGCATCTTCTCAAATTAGTAGGTCAAGTAATTAATTCTATATAGCTTTCAATTTCTGAAAGATCTTCTTGGTATAAGTTATGCCACGTGTCCTATGACACCCTACGTTTTTAGGAACTTACATTGCAAGCCCTCTAAGAATTTAATATTGTATGTTTAACTAAAAACTAAAATGTCTAAATCGTCCTTTTGATTGGTAAGTAAGCTATATGACCGGAAGCAGGTGGAAGTGTACGAAATGACAGTGCTTGCTTTGGAACAAAGGCCACGTGTAGAGCATTGAGTGAACATGTGAAATTACTTTTATGCCCTTGGACCACGATCTTACCTCCAAACCCACTCTTCTATGTAGTACTAGAGGGCCTATGCCCGTGCTGCGCACGGACCCAACACTTTAGATTATAGTGTATTTATGTGCATGTATTTATGTTTGGATAGTGATAATATATATATATATATATATATATATATATATATATATATATATATACTATGTTCAAAACACGATTAATATAGCATTATAATTTGTGCTCCGTATCTAAAACTTTATTATATTAGCGTTTGCTACGAATACTAAATCGGTAAAAATTTATTAATATTTTTTAAAAGAAAAGACTTGTTTAAAAGGAAACTATTTCCCTCTCTTTGAGATAAAACAATAGCAATATTTAAGCATCAGTTGATACTTTCAATTTTAATTCGATTAATTTAAAGGTGTAAAATACTTATTATTTTTTATCAAATTTTGATTTGGATAATTCTAATTCAAATTATTAAATTAATTTTACATGTTTAAAACGAAACAAAGTAGAAATTGATTTTCTATTTAAACGAAGAAATACTATTTTTTAATTTTTGGTAAATATTCTCGGTTTAGCTCATTTTATTTGTCATGTTGTCTTTTGCATGGTTTTTTAAGAAGACGTCGAATAGAATTATAATTTGACTAATTTACCTTATTCATTATTTGATCTCCATTTGATATATTTATTTTATGACATTAATCTGTTTTCACATTTATTAGAGTAAGTATAAAAATGAAAAAGTAATTAAATTCTTTCTTATTTTAAAATATAAATATTTTAAGTATTTGAAGAAAAGCAATAATATGAGGTCCATGTTTTTTGCTGTACAATAATTTCATTTGCTCCCACTAATAGATTGATACGCATGTGGCAATGAATCCATCATTATTGACTTAATGGGATACCTTGGAAATTACATGAATATTGTTTGATTTTTTAATATGGGGTGCCCTTTTTTTTTTGACATTGTTTGTTTTTTTAATATGGTGTTCACTTTTTTTTGGATATTGCTTGATTTTGTTAATATGGGGTCCACTTTTTTTCGTGAGTTTGGAGATGGTGGGTTCCACTTTTTTTTTTTTTTTTTTTATATTGCTTGGTGTTGTTTAGTATGGGGCCCATCTTTTTTAAATTTGATTTTCTATTTAAATGAAGAACTACTATTTTTTAATTTTTGGTAAATATTTTTAGTTTAGCTCATTTTACTTGTCATGTTGTCTTTTACACGGTTTTTTAAGGAAACGTCAATTAGAATTATAATTTCACTAATTTACCTTATTAATTATTTGATCTCCATTTAATATTATTTTTTCTTTTATGACATTAACCTCTTTTCACATTTATTAAAGTAAGGAAAAAAATGAAAAAGTAATTAAATTTTATCTTATTTTAAAATATAAGTATTTTAAGTATATTTGTTTTAGTAAACATAACAAATAAATAACATGGTGGAATAGCAAATACAACAGTTCAATACCTAGATTACATCTCAGGCTAATATAAAAAAAGAAAGAAAATTGTATGGTTTGACTACTTAACCTTTTGAAGAAAAGAAATAATATGAGGTCTATGTTTTTCGCTGTACAATAATTCATTTGCTCTCACTAATGGGTTGATACGCATGTGACAATGAATCCATCATTATTGATTTAATGAGATACTTTGGAAATTACATGAATATTGTTTGATTTTTTAATATGGAATGCACTTTTTTTTTTTTTTTGACATTATTTGTTTTTTTAATATGAGATTCACTTTTTTTTTTTTTTTTGATATTGCTTGATTTTGTTAATATGGGGTCTACTTTTTCTAATATTGTTTATTTTTTAATATGGGATGCACGTTTTTTTGGACATTGTTTGTTTTTTTAATATGTGATTCACTTTTTTTTTATATTGCTTGATTTTGTTAATATGGAGTTTGTTTACTATGGGGCCCACACTTTTTTTTTATATTGGTTGGTGTTTACTATGCGACCCACACTTTTTTTTTTAATATTGGGTGGTGTTTACTATGGGGCTCACATTTTTTTTTAAATATTGGGTGGTGTTTACTATGGGGCCCACATTTTTTTTTAATTGGAACGGACGATGAAAAAGTGAGCCAAACCGACTCTTCTATATAGTACAAAAAAAAAAATATCCTACTCCCTCCGTTTCAATTTATGTGAACCCATTTGACTGGGCACGACATTTAAGAAAGAGGGAAGACTTTTGAAATTTGTGGTTCAAAATATGTCTTGAATATTTGTGTGGCTGTAAATCATTCATAAAGTGAATTTGTTTCCAAATTAGGAAAGAGTTCATTCATATTGGCACAGACTAAAAAGGAAATAAGTTCACATAAATTGAAACAAAGAGAGTATATGATTTATATTCATATTAACTGAGCTAATAAATTTGAATATCAAGTGATAAAATTGTCATGACCCAAATCTGACACTCAGGCCGTGACCGGGCACCTTTCGAGCTTCTACCCATAAGGCGAACCCTCTAAGCTAATCATGCGAAAATTAACGAATAAAATGAATAATACGCAAAGTCTCATAATATAAAGAAAAGTGCGGAAGCGAAATACAAATACTGAGTCTTTCCCATAAACCCCATAAAATGTCTAAGTCATGGAACTACTAGTCTGAATATAAAAGTACGAGACGTAGCTCAGAATACTACTAAGTCAACTAAAGAAGAAGAGGCCGCCATGATCTAATGGTGGCTCACCTCCACTGAACTAGACTGAACAAAGCTGGAATGAATCAAGTATCGGATACCTGGTCACCGTTAACCACACCTGCACACATACAACATCAACAAGTGTGAGTCTAAAAGACCCAGCAAGATCATCGACACTCTCAGCTTACCCCTGGGGCAAGTCTTTGAAATTCCTGATAATGCATAAAAGCAATTACACAGTACAAGTATATTAAATATATACAAACACTGAGGCTAAGCTAAAATCATGAAGCACAACCAAGCAGAACATGAAATACTCTAAATCTGAATTTATGCTCACGGGACATAGTACGTATTTATCTATGTCTTACCCCGTTTTCCGGAGAGGGCATTATTTACCCCCATCTTACCCGGACGAGCAATACATGAAATACACTGAATCTGAATGTATGCTCACGGGACATAGTACGTATTTGTCTATGTCTTACCCCGTCTTCCGGAGAGGGCATTATTTACCCCCATCTTACCCGGGTTACTCAAAATTCTAGCATCTATCTCTCACCGAACATCAACGGGACATGTGGATGTATGCCCCTCTGAAGATATGATAAGTGGAACATACATCCATTCAATACCACTTCTAAACTTTACACTTATATAAATAGTATCTATTTAAGCGAAATTACGCTAAAGGACTCATACGGTCATTACTTGAGAAACTTGGAAATTATCCAATTTAGATCATGCTTGCCCACTCACACGAACTAAATGGTTTAAATGCATACATACAACACAAACCATATGCTTTTTATGAAAAGCAAGTAAACTAAGAGTTAAAGCCTCACTTGCCTTATAAGCATACGCAAACCTCTCTTGAAACGCCAAAATCTCTTCAAACTATATCCGATAGCCTCAATCTATTCAAAACATAAATAACGAGTCCAAATTAGTGAAGAGAAACTAATCCCATAATTGTAAGACACCTCGGGTTCAAAGTCCAATAATTGACATGCTATTAGTCGACTTATCCCTTCAATTACTCACATAAAAAAAATGCACTGGTTTTAAAAAATGCTTTCCTTACAGACTACAGTAGAGATTTTGTCTTTCTAATCTTTACCAACCCATTAGTTGTAATTTATAAAACTAGATATTACTGCAGTTTCCTCTGCATTTTTGGAAATTTTGTAAGCCCTCTTCAGTTAGGCTGTCTCCTAGTTAGGTTATAGCTTTTGGGAAGAGGGTTCCCATGCACTCTAAGGCTTTTACTTTGCATTTATTTATGTAAAGGGAGAGTCTCCCTTGTTTATTTACCTAGTCTCCTTATGTATTTGGGAGGAGTCCTCCCTCCTAGGTTGCATAGTAGTAGGCTTTGTTCCTTCTAAAACATGGGAATAAGTTTGGTGTCCTTAGTAGGAATACCAACTTATGTACCACCATAGGATTTGAGGTAAGGTTTATGTCCCCCTCGTTTTGTACTATAATTTGCTATATATGATAAGGCCTGGGGGTGTTGCTCAGCCCCTGACCGCCGGAGGACTGTTCTGTCCTTGGGTTGGGTCATTAATATAAAAAAAAAAAAAAACTAGTCTAACAATATTTCAGAAGCCCCAAACGAATTCTCTGTGCAAATAAAAGTGGAACTATAATCTTGAAAAGTTGTCCATTATAAAAAGATTATATCGCTATTCCCAATGCCTATTAAACACCATCACTTACCCCATAATCATTGTGTCCCCCAAAAGGTAAATTCTTTTCATTATGTCATAAAGAAGTAACTGTACTCTCATTCTAATTCAATTCATGAAACATAACTATAGAATAAATTTAGCATAGTACCTGAATACGATAGTTTGGACTTCTACTTCTCCCACTCTCAGTACACGTTACCAAATCCTCTCCTGATGCTACAATGTTTCCTTCTCAATACCAGAAATTTTTCTAATCCCTAATAACCTCTTAAACGTGGCCTGCAATTTGGGGGTGACTCGGCCCACTCCTTCATTTTAAAAAAAATATATTTAAATCCTTAATTATTCAATCCATATAATGTGATATTGGCCCATTATGTATAATTAACTGACTATCTCAAACTATATATATATACTACTAACACTTTCAAGAAAATAAATAAATATAAGCATATGATGTGGACTATATTCCATAGTTACCCCTCCGATATGAAATCCGTTAAAATTAGTAAGTTATAATTAAGGGAATAACTCTAAAATTCACTTGAGAGTAAAAATATCGGGTCGTTACATTCTCCCTCCCTTAAAATAACGTTCGTCCTCGAACGTAAGAAAAACTCTTCACGTGGTCAAAGAGGAACGCATTGACAACCTTATCCGTCTTAACCAGTTCTAGACCTGCCAAAATTTGGGCAGAGTTTCCCCTATAATTAGGACTAATGCCAATTATATTCTCTTCTCAAAACTGCTAACAACAACACCAACCAATCACAATTTATAAACTAACATATACTTGGGAGTTCGGGGCGACTCCATACCATCAATCACATGCAAAATGTGGCACCAGGCGACCCCGTACCATCATGCAAAATTACAAATAAAAATATGTAACTCAAATAAGTCAACACATAAATGCGAATATATAAACGCATTATCTATTAGTTTAATCCTCGTGAAAACACATAAAGAGTATACCTGTAACCAATGCACATATGCATTGGAGCTTTTTCTCTTGACATGACTCAAGAGAAAAGCTCGGGATATCTGTCTCGAATGTCCTGCTCTGCCTCCCAAGTAGCTTCCTCACTCGGATGGTTCTTCCATAAGACTTTTACAGAAGGAATACTCTTGGATCTCAGTTGGTGAACTTGCCTATCCAAAATAGCTATCGGGGCCTCCTTATAGGCTAACTTCTGACCAAGCTGAACTGCCTCATGGGCAATAACCTAAACAATATGGATCGGGTCTCTAGAGTATTTTCGGAGCATAGAAACATGAAAAACTGGATGAACTCCTGCTAAGGATGGCGGTAAAGCCAATCTATACGCAACTGCTCCTATCCACTTTAGGATCTCGAAAGGACCAATATATCTCAGGCTTAACTTGCCCTTCTTGCCAAATCTCATGACACCCTTCATGGGCGATACTTTCAACAATACCATATCACCCTCCATGAACTCAAGATCACGGACTCTCTTGTCCGAATAGGATTTTTGCCTGCTTTGAGCTGTCTTGAGCCGGTCTTGGATTACCTTTACCTTTTCCAAAGCTTGCTGAACCATCTCTGGACCCAAAAGTTTCCTCTCACCTGGTTCGAACCAACCAACTGGAGAACGACACCGCCTACCGTACAAAGCCTCATATGGAGCCATCTCAATACTGGAGTGGTAGCTGTTATTATAGGCGAACTCTACCAAAGGCAACTGTTAGTCCCAATGACCTCCAAAATCGATGGCACACACCCTCAACATGTCCTCCAGGATCTGAATAACCCGCTCTGACTGACCATCAGTCTGCGGATGGAATGCTGTACTGAGCTCAACCTTAGTACCCAAAGCCTTCTGAAAAGACTGCCAAAACTGAGTTGTGAACTGTGACCCTCTGTCAGAAATGATAGAAATGGGCACGCCATGCAATCGAACTATCTCACGAGTATAGATCTATGCTAACCGCTCTGCTGTAAATGTAGTCTGAACCGGTATAAAATGTGCGAATTTGGTAAGTCTGTCCACAATCACCAAAACTGAATCATGTCTCCTCAGAGTACGTGGCAAGCCTACCACGAAGTCCGTAGTGATTCTCTCCCACTTCCACTCGGGAATAACCAGATTCTGAGCTAACCCTCCAGGTTTCTGATGCTCATACTTAACCTGTTGGCAATTCAAACAACGAGCCACATAATCAGATATGTTTCTCTTCATCCTCATCCACCAGAAATGTTTCTTCAAGTCTTGATACATCTTTGTAGCTCCCGGATGTATGGAATAGCGAGAACTATGAGCTTCTTCCACAATAGTCTGTCTTAGGTTTCCTACATCTGGTACACATAACCTGCCATCATGCCATAACACTCCATCGGAGTCAATAGTCGCTCTCTTAGTCTGTCCCTGCTCCACTTGCTCTTTGAGCTTAAGCAACCGGCGATCCTCGAACTGTTGAGCTTTGACCTGCTCAATCAAAGAAGACTGTGCAACTATGCAAGCAAGTATCCCTCCACAAGGCGTGGCATCAAGTCTAACACCACTATTGGCCAACAGCTGAAAATCTATAGCTAAAGGTCGGATTGAGGCTGAAATAGAAGCCAAACTACCCATTGACTTCCTGCTCAAAGCAACTGCCACTACATTAGCTTTCCCCGGATGGTACAAAATTGTCATATCATAATCCTTTAGTAACTCCAGCCATCTCCGCTGCCTCAAATTCAAATCTTTCTGCTTAAAGATATACTGAAGACTCTTGTGATCTGTAAATATCTCACATGGCTCGCCATACAAATAATGCCGCCACAACTTCAAGGCAAAGACCACTGCTGCTAGCTCTAAATCATGAGTCGGGTAGTTCTTCTCATGATTCTTAAGCTGTCTAGAGGAATATGCAATCACCTTGCCTCTCTGCATTAGAACACAACCTAAACCCACTCTCGAGGCATAACAATACACTGAATAGCCTCCCTCCCCAGTAGGAAAAGTCAATACTGGAGCCGAAGTCAAAGCTGTCTTGAGCTTTCGAAAGCTCAATTCACACTCCTCTGTCCACTTGAACTGGACATTCTTCTGCGTCAATCTGGTCAACGGTGCAGCTATTACTGAAAATCCTGCCACGAAGCATCTGTAATAACCGGCTAAGCCTAGGAAACTCCTGATCTCAGTAGGAGTAGTAGGTCTAGGCCACTGCTGCACTGCATCAATCTTCTTTGGATCGACTAGAATACCATCCTTAGAAACCACGTGACCTAAAAATGCCACTGTATCTAACCAGAACTTACACTTCGAGAATTTAGCATAAAGCTTGTGTTCTTGCAACTTCTCTAACACCGCCCTCAAATGACCCTCATGCTCCAACTGGCTACGGGAGTAGACCAATATGTTATCAATGAATACTATAACAAAAGTGTCGAGAAAAGGCTTGAACACTCGATTCATAAGATCCATAAATGCTGCCGGGGCGTTAGTAAGCCCAAAGGACATGACCAAAAACTCGTAATGGCCATAACGAGTCCGAAATGCTGTCTTCGAGATGCCCTCTTTCTTGATCCTCAACTGATGGTAACCCGATCTCAAGTCAATCTTGGAAAAACAGACCGCACCCTGAAGCTGATCAAATAAATCATCTATACGAGGTAGTGGATACTTGTTCTTGATTGTGACTTTGTTTAATTTCCTGTAGTCAATGCACATTCGCATGGAACCATCCTTCTTCTTCACAAATAATACTGGAGCACCCCAAGGTGACACACTAGGCCTGATGAAGCCCTTATCAAGCAAATCCTGAATCTGTTCCTTCAGCTCCCTCAACTCGGCAGGTGCCATACGATACGGGGGAATAGAAATAGGCTGAGTCCCCGGTAAAGTATCTATGCAAAACTCAATCTCTCGGGTGGGAGGCAATCCTAGCAAATCTTCAGGAAATACATTTGGGTAGTCCCGTACAATCGGAATGCTGTCTATAGTCACTGTCTCAACTCGAGTATCTCGAACCGTGGCTATGAATCCCAAACAGCCCTGGCTAATCAATTTACGGGCCCTGAAATAAGAAATGATCCGCTTCTCTGGAGCGGTTGTGGTACCTTTTCACTCTAATCTCGGCTCTCCAGGTATATCAAATCTAACTAGCTTGTTACGACGATCAAGTGTAGCATAACAGGCTGCCAACCAATCCATACCCATGATGACATCAAAACTGACCATCTGAAGCTCGTGAAGATTCACCAAGGTCTCTGTACTCTGAATAGATACTATACAATCACGATATACTCGATCTACCACTATAGACTCCCTAACTGGGGTAGATACTAGAAAAGGCGCATCTATGTAATCGAGTACCCGCTCCAAACAAGTAGCATAAAATGGGGATACATAAGAATAAGTGGATCCAGGATTCATCAAGGTAAATGCCGGATGAGAACAAACTGTGAGAGTACATGTGACTACTGCATCACATGCATCAACATCCTGTCTGGCCAAAGCAAAGAAACGGGGCTGTCCACCCACTGCCTGTGCACCCTGAGTACCCTGTCTAGCTGCTCCACGACCTGCCTGTGGTACTGATCTAGCTGGAACTGTGGCTATAGGTGGCGCCGCAATGGCACCCTACTACTGGGCTGCCGGCTGGACTGTGCCTACAACTCTAGGACATGCAAAAGACAAATGACCCTGCTCCCCGCAAGTATAGCATCCAGTGAAACCCCTCATACACCTGCCTGAATGGTTCTTCCCATAAGAAGAACAACGATAAGCCCTGTTCTAAAAAGAACTACGTCTCTGGTGCTGTTGCTGCCCCTGCCCCTGTCCCTGCCGGGCTAACTGAGAACTAGGTGAGTCCTGAGAATGATTATGTGAAGCTAACTGAGGAGGTCTAGATGACCCCTTACCCTGAACACCCCTGCTCCCAGATGGAGCCAAACTGGATACCACTGATGTGCGCGACTTCTTCCCTTCTCGCTCAGTCTTGTCCTCTAAATAGTATCCCTCTCGACGCATAGCACTATCTAGAACCTGATCATAGGTAGACCTCCACACCTCAGTAGCCAAGGCGGTACGGTGGGACCCTTTCAACCCATTCACAAATCTCCTGACCCGATCCTCCTCAGTAGGAATGATCTCAAGACCATAACGAGACAACTTGGTGAATTCTGCATCATACTGTGCCACAGTCATGTCGTTTTGACGAAGCTTTTCAAACTGATCGCGCAAAGCATCACGCTGACTAGGAGGTAGTAACCTGTCCATAAAAAGTGTCACAAACTGGGCCCAAGTAAGTGGGGGCAAATTTGCACGCCTATTACGACTTAAGGTAGTCCACCATGACTCTGCCAATCCAGAAAGCTGGAAAACTGTGAAGTCAACCCCGTGAGTGTGTAAAATACCCTGAGTCATCAGAATCTTCTCACACCTGTCTATGAACCTCTGGGGACCTACCGACTTAGGGGTAGCATCGAAGTTCGGTGGTCCAAAACCCATGAAAGCTTTAAGCTCATCTATAGCACTTGCCCTCCTACCAGTAACCGAAGTTGTACCTCCTAGATGACCCGCTAGCTGTGTTACCACCTCAGCTGGTGGTGGAGCTAAACCAGGTGGTGGTGTCTGAAAATCCTGTGCGACGCGCTGCTCTGTGGTAAGAGTGGCTGGTGTCTGACCACCCACACCCTCCTGATTCTGAGAAGTAGCTGGAGGCATAACTCCACCTAGACGAGGAACAATAGCCTCTAAAACTGAAACCATCCTGACCAACAACTCTGGTGGTACTGAAACTGTAGCTCCCTCAACTGGGGCTGCTGCTGGTATGTCCATGACATCCTCCTTTGCCGAAAGCTCGGGTGGTGCCTGTCTGGCGGCTGGGGGTCTACCTATAGGCATAGCAGCCTGTCGTGCTGGAGGCCGTCCTCGTGACCCGGCTCTCCCCCGTGCTACTGGTGCACCCCCTCGCCCCGTAGATGCAGAAGATCGAGTCCTAACAATCTGTTCCAGAACAAGAAAAGGGTTAATTCCTTATTCAACTTTAATGGCACGATAAAAATTAAAAGAAGGGAAATTTTTCCTAAAATACCCAAGCAGCCCCTCGAAGATAAGTACAGACGTCTCCGTACCGATCTACAAGGCTTGATGTGGCGTGATTTTACGCCACAATCGATGCTTGTTTACTCTAAGTTTTACTTGTTATCAAGCAAGCCTATGTGATTTTACGTGGTTTTTAGTGTTTTTCAGGTAAAGGAACAGATTCGACACAATCATAGTTGAAGTGCAGAACCAGGTCGTGAATTGAAGTTTACGGTCCGTATTCTACAATACGGGCCGTATTCCATGGTCGTGTTTAAGGATAACAGAACCAGAAAGTCAAGCTGAGAAGATGGTGGTTTACGAGCTAGGTTTACGGACCGTATTTCAGTTTACGGTCCGTATTCCATCACGTATTTAACCAGTTGAGCATCTGGCAGAAAGTCAAAGTGTTGGACGTTGAAATACGACCATGCAGTTTACGGACCGTAAACCACTTTACGGTCCGTATTTCAAAAGAAGAAGTTGCACACAACTGAGCAGCCAACTTGGGCGTAAACCAATTTTACGGTCCGTAAAGTGATTTACGGACCGTATTTCGCCATGACGGGACCAAAGTGCAAATCTGAAACTTTTGTATCTCCAAAACCTATAAATAGCTATTGTAGGGTTTTTAATAGACATCATTCATTATATTTTTGTCTCTTGACTTAGAACATTAAATTCTCTCTAGTTTTTGAAGATTCAAACATCAATTCAAGTATTACCAATTCCTTTTTCATTCCAAAGTAAGCAATTATGAATTCTTCAACTTCTTATTTCTTGTTCTTTGTCATGAGTAGCTAAATTCCCTTACTAGGGTTGTGAACCCAATGATGGGTGTTTGGTGATTGGGTTTGTGATTGATATACAAATAATGAATTATTAGGTTTTAATTATTCTTCATTCTTCATTCATAATTAATGGTTGCAAACATTGATTAAAGCCATAAACCCTAATTTAGTTGGAAAAATAACTAGGGTTGGTAAGAATAATTAACAAGAACTCAAAGCATTAAACTTTGTTTAATAAATTCACTTAGGAATAAGAAGAATTTACTTGGCATGATTAATCGTTCGTCATTATCACTTTCTTATATTTGGGAAAATCATAGAAAGATATAATCTTTATTTATTGGGAAATAGTAGAGATTCACATAGAGATTAAGTGCATTCATATAATGATCCATTATAAGTATATCAAGATCAATACCCATGATCATACACCCTATCTTACGGGGACACAACCTTAGTTTCTTTTACCATAAATTTCCACCAAAGCAATATTTTAGCAATTAGTCATAGAAACAACCAACTTTTACACAAATTATCGGATTAAGACATTAGACCTAGAACCTAGCATCTACGACTTTAGTAACCTTTTCACACCATATTCCCTGTGGGATTCGACCCCAACCTCGTTGGGTTACTATATTTGACAACATCCGCGTTATACCATTAATAGGTGTAATTTGAGCGTATCACTCTACCAGGCATCGTTCCATGACTTCAAGGAAATTGAAACCTAGTGCTCTGATACCAAGTTTGTCACGACCCAAATCTGACACTCAGGCCGTGACCGGGCACCTTTCGAGCTTCTACCCATAAGGCAAACCCTCTAAGCTAATCATGCGAAAATTAACGAATAAAATGAATAATACACAAAGTCTCATAATATAAAGAAAAGTGCGGAAGCGAAATACAAATACTGAGTCTTTCCCATAAACCCCATAAAATGTCTAAGTCATGGAACTACTAGTCTGAATATAAAAGTACGAGACGTAGCTCGGAATACTACTAAGTCAACTAAAGAAGAAGAGGCCGCCATGATCTAATGGTGGCTCACCTCCACTGAACTTGACTGAACAAAGCCGGAATGAATCAAGTATCGGCTACCTGGTCACCGTTAACCACACCTGCACACATACAACATCAACAAGTGTGAGTCTAAAAGACCCAGCAAGATCATCGACACTCTCAGCTTACCCCTGGGGCAAGTCTTTGAAATTCCTGATAATGCATAAAAGCAATTACACAGTACAAGTATATTAAATATATACAAACACTGAGGCTAAGCTAAAATCATGAAGCACAACCAAGCAGAACATGAAATACTCTAAATCTGAATTTATGCTCACGGGACATAGTACGTATTTATCTATGTCTTACCCCGTTTTCCGGAGAGGGCATTATTTACCCCCATCTTACCCGGACGAGCAATACATGAAATACACTGAATCTGAATGTATGCTCACAGGACATAGTACGTATTTGTCTATGTCTTACCCCGTCTTCCGGAGAGGGCATTATTTACCCCCATCTTACCCGGGTTACTTAAAATTCTAGCATCTATCTCTCACCGAACATCAATGGGACATGTGGATGTATGCCCCTCTAAAGATATGATAAGTGGAACATACATCCATTCAATACCACTTCTAAACTTTACACTTATATAAATAGTATCTATTTAAGCGAAATTACGCTAAAGGACTCATACGGTCATTACTTGAGAAACTTGGAAATTATCCAATTTAGATCATGCTTGCCCACTCACACGAACTAAATGGTTTAAATGCATACATACAACACAAACCATATGCTTTTTATGAAAAGCAAGTAAACTAAGAGTTAAAGCCTCACTTGCCTTATAAGCATACGCAAACCTCTCTTGAAACGCCAAAATCTCTTCAAACTATATCCGATAGCCTCAATCTATTCAAAACATAAATAACGAGTCCAAATTAGTGAAGAGAAACTAATCCCATAATTGTAAGACACCTCGGGTTTAAAGTCCAATAATTGACATGCTATTAGTCGACTTATCCCTTCAATTACTCACATAAAAAAAATGCACTGGTTTTAAAAAATGCTTTCCCTACAGACTACGGTAGAGATTCTGTCTTTCTAATCTTTACCAACCCATTAGTTGTAATTTATAAAACTAGTCTAACAATATTTCAGAAGCCCCAAACGAATTCTCTGTGCAAATAAAAGTGGAACTATAATCTTGAAAAGTTGTCCATTATAAAAAGATTATATCGCTATTCCCAATGCCTATTAAACACCATCACTTGCCCCATAATTATTGTGTCCCCCAAAAGGTAAATTCTTTTCATTATGTCATAAAGAAGTAACTGTACTCTCATTCTAATTCAATTCATGAAACATAGTTATAGAATAAATTTAGCATAGTACCTGAATACGATAGTTTGGACTTCTACTTCTCCCACTCTCAGTACACGTTACCAAATCCTCTCCTGATGCTACAATGTTTCCTTCTCAATACCAGAAATTTTTCTAATCCCTAGTAACGTCTTAAACGTGGCCTGCAATTTGGGGGTGACTCGGCCCACTCCTTCTTTTTTTAAAAAAAATATTTAAATCCTTAATTATTCAATCCATATAATGTGATATTGTCCCATTATGCATAATTAACTGACTATCTCAAACTATATATATATATACTACTAACACTTTCAAGAAAATAAATAAATATAAGCATATGATGTGGACTATATTCCATAGTTACCCCTCCGATATGAAATCCGTTTAAATTAGTAAGTTATAATTAAGGGAATAACTCTAAAATTCACTTGAGAGTAAAAATATCGGGTCGTTACAAAAATAAAAAGAAATTCACGATATTATTGTGCAGTTTGACCCTGGGAGAAATACCACACTACAGAGAATATTTGTTTGCTACTTCCTCAAACAGATAGTTTATTGTCTTCAACCTCGGCCTGGTTCTCCAAGTGCAACTTTATTTTGATGACTCATTTTTTTTTTCAATTTACATAATTTGTTAATAAGAAAGAGCCAGCTTATTTAATGTTTCTTTCATAAATTTGACGTTTATTTTTGTTAAGAATTTGCATAATTTATTTTAGGGATAATTTTATAGACATCCCCTAAGGTTTCACATTATAATACATGCTTTTCTTGTGGTTTTAAATATTACATATATACCCCTTGTTTGACGTTTAGCGTAACAAAAAGAAATTTGACAAATACTTGTCCATCTTTTGCTTTGAAATGGTTTTGTTACACAAAACACGAAATAAGAAGGCCAAAGTCATAGATGGACCCCTGAACTTGTCCTGATTTTTCATTTAGACCCCCCAACTGAGGGTCGTACCATATGAACCCTTCAAGACAACTGTTAATGTGCCATTTAAACACAAAATAATTATGCAACAACACACAAATGGTGCGTGTAATTCACACGCAAAAATAACAAATAAGATGGAGCCACGTGGATTTTAGCTTTAAAAAATAAAAATAAAAGGATTTTACAAACAAAAAAAGTAAAAAGTAAAAACAAAAATAGTCATCTTCTTCAGCTCCCCCCCCCCCCCCCCCCCCGCCCCTCTCCTCTTCTTCAGCCCCCCACCGCCCCTCTCCTTCCTCTCTTTTTCTTCTTCCTCCACTAGCCATCCGTCGTCCTCCCACTCCCAACTAATTCTTTTCCTTCTAAACAATTTACTTTAAAAAACAATAAACATCAATAGCAGCAGTAGGAAGAAAGAGGAAAAGCAAGAAAAGTAAAGGGGTGTGTTTGGATGAAGGGTTTTTTTTTTGTGTGTTTATTTCAAAAGGACTATTGATTTTTTTGGTCCATTAATGGAGAAATCATGGACTATTGATTTTTTTGGTCCATTAAGGGCTCGAATTTGCTGTATTTGAACAAAGCAAAAGAGAAGAGCGACGCTGGCGGCGGCGGCGGAATCCGGCTTCACCGGAAAAAATTGACAGCGGCTGCGGTGGATTCCGGCTTCGGATCGGGGGGGAGGGTGGGCTGGGTTTTAGGATTTTTTTTTAAATGTGTTTTTTATTAGTTAAATTGTTTTAAAATAAGTTTTTTCTTATAATTATTTTTTTAATGATTAAAAAATTTTAAAAGGAAAAAATTGGCATCTCACGCCCTTTTAGAGCAGTGCATTGCACGCGCTTTGCCACCTCAATAATTGTGTTTAAATGACACATTAACAGTTGTCTTGAAGGGTCCATATGGTACGACCCTCAGTTGGGGGGTCTAAATGAAAAATCAGGACAAGTTTAGGGGTCCATCTATGACTTTGGCCAAATAAGAAAGGTATATGTAATATTCAAAACCACAAGAGAAACATGTGTTATAAGGCGAAACCTCAAGGGAGGTTTTGTGAAATTTTCTTGTTTCCCTTTATTTTAACTAGTTTAGTGTTAACACATCCGCAATGAGATACTAAATCCTTTGTCTCGCATACTCTGATCTAAGCAACCTCAAAGTCAATATAATGCATATTCTTCACTAAGAAGGGTTGTAGTGGGGATGTATAGGACCCTTTCACTGTTAATCAGAGATTTTGGGTTCGAATTATGAATATGAAAAAAATTCTATTAGGGAGCGCTTCCCCTTAAAATGGGTCTTATGCGTCGTGAATCCGGAGCCCGTTTTAGACCTAGGGTTACATGTCGCATATATAATGAGTTTAAGTAATATGTTTCGTTAGTGTAAGAAATTTTTACACCACCAAATCATATTTGATTGTCATAATAGTTAATCTTATTTTTAAAATTTTATATAAAGCTCACATTTAAAGAAGCATATTTGTAGATATTTTGAAAACCTGATAGTGACAATATATATATATATATATATGAAATTTTTACACCACCAAATCATATTTGCTTGTCATAATAGTTAATTTTATTTTTAAAATTTGATGTAAAGCTCACATTTAAAGAAGCATATTTGTAGATATTTTGAAAACCTGATAGTGACAAAATGTGTGTCTATATATATATATATATTATTTTTCTCATTAGTATCTGTTAGTGATATCCCTTCATTCTAAAATATCTACGTTTTAGAGGTTTGAAAACTAATTTTAGAGAAAAATAGGAAACTGATTGGATTCTTTGGAAGAGAAGGCAAAAGGATAGTGAATTTCATGGAAAATGACATTTCTAGACACAGACCCTTTTGTTGATAAGACTAAGCAACTTGTAGCCCTTTGTTCCATGTGGATATCCAAGAAAAATGTAAGGTTGTGATCTAGGATCAAACCTGCTTCTATGAATGGATGAAGTGGGAAAAAAAAAGAGCACAAACATCCAAAGCACCTCATGTTGTGATACTTAGGAACTGATCCAAAAAGAATCTGATAAGCTTGACGCAAGAGACAGATGTGAAAGTGAAGATTGCGGCATAAGTTATACCCAAAAGAGGGAGTTTCAAGTATCTTGGGTCCATAATACAAGGGAACGGGGAGATTGACGATAATGTCACACATCGTATTGGAGCAGGGTGGATGAAATGGAGGCTCGCCTCTGGGGTGCTTTGCGATAAGAAGGTGTCTCCTAGGCCTAAAGGTAAGTTCTACAAAGTGGTGGTAAGACCAGCATTGTTGTATGGGGCAGAATGCTGGGCAATCAAGAACGTTCATGTTCAGAAGATGAAGGTAGCGGAAATGCGGATGCTTAGATGGATGTGCGGTCATACTAGAAGAGATATGATTAGGAATGAAGATATATGGGACAAGGTCGGAGTGGACTCCGTGGCGGACAAGTTATGGGAAGCGAAATTGAGATGGTTCGGACATACGAGGAGGAGGTGTGAGGATGTGCCAGTTAGGAGGTGTTAGAGATTGGCGGTCGCAGGAGTTAGGAGAGGTAGAGGTAGGCCGAAAAAGAACAAGGGGGAGGTGATGAAACAAGATATGGCACAGCTTTAGCTGACTTAGGACATGACCTTAGATAGGAAATTTTGGAGGTCGAGGATTAGGATAGTAGGTAGTTAAGTTCTGTAGCGATGTGTGAGAGAGAGGTGGGCGGCTAGCTTTTCCATCTCCTTTCTCCTTGCCTTAGTAGTATTATTTTGGTATCGCGTAGATCTTTCACCTTATGTGTTTATTACTATGTGTTTCCCCATTTGTTTGGTATCTTGATATATTGTTGTTTTATTTCTCTTGCAATTCTACGTTGTCTTTGTTTCTTTTGAGCCGGGGGTCTATCGGAAACAACCTCTCTGCCCCATAAAGGTTGAGGTAAGGTCTATGTACACCTTATCTTCTTCAGACCCCACTTGTGGAACTACACTGGGTGTGTTATTGTTAACTTTAGAAGGGTACCTATTGATTAAGTAAGTAGCAGTCATAAGACATTCTCCTCGATACTCAGTGGGGAGGTGAGATTGAAATAAAAGGTCCCCTGACGTCTTCAATAAATGTTTATGCTTTCTCTCAACAACTCCATTTTGTTAAGAATACCAACACATCTTGTTTGATGAATAATACCTTAGGCTAGTCAAATATTTAGATTGCTCCTTTCCTGTTCCTAACTCAAATGCATTGTCAGATCTGATGATTTGAACATTTTGTTTAAATTATCTTTCTACCATAGCTAAGAAGCAATTTACGATAGGAAATAATGCATTTGATTTAGTTGCTAGTAAATAAGTCCATGTTCCTCAACTATGATCATCTACCATGGTAAGAAAATACTTGAATCCATTAAGGAGTCCCCCATAAGGACCCCAAGTATCAATGTGAATCATTTCAAAATTCTGCTTAGTGGAAATTGAACTACTAGGAAAGGGTAACTTGTGATGACTAGTAAGGGGGCATACTGAGTAGGGAAGTGGAACTTTAGATGACACAGACATAGAAAGAAAACTAATGTTTTTCATATTATAAAAGGGAAAATAACCAATTCTACAATGCCATAGCATCTCAAATACAGTTGGAAAAGAACAAGATAAACTAGGAACAACATTATGCCTTGATTTAGACTAGAAACTGAAGTGAAATTGCTAGGAATAGAAAATTGGAAATAGGACTGAACTGGCCTTGACTGGAAAATGTAGAGTCCATTCTTAGCTTCACCAACTTCCATATGGCTCTTCACGGAAGGGCCCTGTAAGAAACCAATAGGAGTGAATTCAAGAATACATTTGAATTGTTTGCAAAATTGATTTACTAATAGTACGTTGAACTTAAAAGAGGGAACAAAGAGAACTCTATTTAAGGTCAAATTGGACAAAAAAGTATAATAGATCCTATATGTGTTACTTTAACTCTATATGAATTAGGAAGATGAACCATGACTAGGAAAGGGAGAGGTTCCAGATTCGTAAGCATGGATTGATTAAAAGACATATGATCAGCAGCCCACTATTCAGAATTCAAGTGTATTCATTAATAGAATTGATAAAACTGAGAAAGTTTTGAATGTATTCTTTACCAGCACAGTTTTATTGATACTTGCATCAGATAGAGGTGGCCCACTTTTTTCAATTTGACTTGTTGTAGAAGTTGCATCAATTGAGCTAAATGTCCCTGATTGATTATATTTGTTGCAGGTGGATCACTGGAGGAAACAACCACATTTGCTCTAGAAGTTGATTGGTATGACTGCTTCTGCTTGGTGAAATTGAAATTAGAGGGGAATCCATGCAACTTGTAACATTTCTCGACGGTATGACCTACTTTTTTGCAATAAGTACAAAATGCAAAATCCTTTTTGTTATAAACTGCTCTTCGTGCCTGATATGTTGGCCTTTTGTTCAAGCTTTTTCTAGATCATTGTCCATCAGCTATGAAACAAGTTGATTCCACTGGATAAGGGACAGAATGATGGATCTCTGTTCGTTTCTCATTTTATATAACTAAGGAGGAAGCATGTCTAGTAAAAGGGAGAGAGGTATTCATCAAGATGTTCCTCCTTATTCTAAGGGAAGAATCATTAAATCGCATAAGAAATTGTAACGACCTCTCATCCTCTAGAGCTTTGTTAGTCTTATATTTTTCCATCATATTCACAAGCACAAAGAGAAAAAGTATTAGAATCTAACTCATCCCAAAGACACTTTAGCTTGGTAAAATAGGTTGTTATACTTAGATTACCTTAAACTAAAGTGGATAATCCCTTTTGTAGTTAGAAGAGCTTAGCACCGTTGGTCTGTCCATGCTCGCTTTTAGACCTTCCAAAGTTACCTTGCAATGTGTGAATAAAGCACACTAGTTGCTATGTCCCTTAAAAGAGAATTCAAGAGCCATGAAAGGACCATGAAAGGAAAGCAGAAGAAAAGAGACTGAAGAATAGTGTATTAAACCTGCTCTGATACATGTTGGTTGAGAGAAGATTTAGGATAAATTTTCTGATTTTCATTGATGAGAATAACGTGTTCTGTAGATAGAGATTTATACGAGAAGCAAATGTGAATTCCTAACTAACTAGCTACAGTTGTCCCTTGTTTATTGGATCAATAAATAACAAACTTTGAGAAAGACTATTCTATTTTATCTACAACTAAGTAAATTCTGAAAAGTATCTCTGTGCAGAATTTCTAGAAGGAAATGGAAATGATAAGTGGAACTTCAGTAGACTTTGAATGATTGTGATAAAATCAGAGGCCCAAACGTTTTATCTGGCCCAGGGTCTATTGGCAGGAATGTCCTTATTTTGGGGTGGTCGATCTTTAATTTTTTCCCATTAAATTGGTGGTCTTTAATTTTTTCCCTTCATTAGAACCCCTTGATTTCGGGTTCGAACTCCCCCCCCCCCCCCCCCCCCCCCCCAATAAAAAATTTTAAAAAAATTCGCAAGACAGAATTTTGCCTTCAAAACTCTGCCTCAAGACAGATTTTTGCCTGAAGGTAAAATTCTGCCTAAATGACTTTCATGTTGTTTTGCATATTCTCAGCACGGAAAGTTGGCAACTCATCCATGCCACTGCTTGATTTTTCAATAGACCCATTTACGTCATCATGCACTGCCATCACTGCTTGCAATTTTACAAACATCAAGCATTTAGAAAACAGAAATTCAAAATGCAACAAAAGCGACTTGAAAGTTCTGCCTTAACGCAAAATTTTGCCTTGCGAATCCAAACCTTTAACTTGAGAAATTCATTTTTTTTTTACTGAGCTGGGGTCGAACTTAGAACCTTGGAATATTAGGCGAAGGACAAAAATTAAGGACCACCAATTTGAGGGACAAAAATTAAAGACCTCGCCAAAAGAAGGGCAATCCGCGGGGGAAAAAAAAAGAATAAATCCAATTGTTGCTTTGTTTGTATCGAACAATTTGTCTTCTTCTCTTTCAATTTCACCGGACAAGTTTGAGCTTCTTTCTCATTTCTTAAACCAGAATCATCATCTTTGTTGAGCTTAAATGTCAACACTCTAGATTCATTAATAAAGTATAGAAAAAAAACACCAGAAAAATCTAAGTGCAAAATAAAAAGGGGCTACATAAAGATATATGAACGTGTTTCCTCATTAGAAAACACATTTTTCTCCTTGTAACACGACAATATGAACAATCACAATGACATTTTTGAATATCTCTCATCTTTAATTTGGGCAGGGCTTTAAGGGATCATATGGTAGGAAACAGGTATATATCATAATTATAATGCCAGAATTATAGTATGCGGATTAAATAATGACAAAATTATCTAGAGACCGTTTGGTTAATTAATAGATTAGTTATGCAGGGATTAACATTGTAGAAATTAGTAACATGAGAATTATAGTGTAGGTATTAATAATACATGAATTAGTAATGCATGGATTATTTCATATTGAGTGATTGATATATTACAAACTAGTATACATATGTATTTTAAAATATTTTTAAATGAAATATAAAATATATTTACCATTACAAGGATTAGTTGTCATTTTAGAATTTTTAATCCATGTATCGGTAGTAATCTCATTCTTATTCCATATTATATCCTACATAATATAATATTGGATTTTTGTATAAATGTTTTCATAAAAATACATGATATTGAAGGGTATATATCCAAAGTAATATTTTATGATTTGTGAGTGCGACTAACTGTACATGATGTAACTTATAATACACATAACCATCCTCAAAGATCGAAAAACAACCCTGGCATTTTCCCCTTTATGATCGACAAATCACGCATATCGAACACGACAAGATAGTTACACAAATAACTGACCGAATTTATTGTTTACTTTTCCTTATCAGTATGCATAGATTATACCTAATTATACACCAAACATATAATACATGAATTATATATGTTTCGACTCTTTTTAATTCAAATGGTTTGATGATCTCGGCTATTTTGATTAATTCTCTAAATAATGACCATCTAGCGTAAGAAATAGTGGGCCTGACTTAGTTAATGTGATTATTGGGCCCAAAGCTAAGGTGTTAATTAGGAAGCCCAGTAGCCAGTCTGGCTCTCAAGTCCTTTCGAAGTATTTTGCCTGATGGAGATTTAGGAACTGCATCCACGAAAAATATCCTCTTTATTCTCTTGTAAAATATCACCTGAAAATTGAAAAAGAGAAAGTCAGCATTACAAAATCCAAACACCCTAATGAATACCAAGTCTACTCTTACGGTGCTAGTCTCCTATACTATAAGTCTATAAGTGAAGTTAATTATGATTATTTGTTCCTTTTAACCTATGTCTCTTCTCTAATTACCCAATAGAATATATACAATATCAATTTAATGGTGCAATTATACTCAACAAAGGAATGGCAATGTTTTGAGTTTACTTATCTTGGAGTATTTTATTTGTACACCTGGACACTGACTTTTTTGATATTTTTTTCAATATAATTTACATATTTTGAAAATCATATAGTAATATGAATCAGAGGGGGTAATAATATTTATGATATATTTGTTATTTACAGAATGTCAAAAACAATCAAACAGCAGAAATTTTGTTTCTCCACTTGATGCAACAACCATTGTCACGTCCAGATTTTCTTTGTTTTTATCTCCCATTTACATTCATTTTGAGGGAAGGGAATAATTAGTTATATCATCTTTTCTGGTAGATAAAACTAAGAAACTAATGAAGAAAATAAATAAAACTAACCTGCTTTGAGATAAAATCCTTGATTTCGTCCTCAGTAATGGTGGATCCACTGGATTTAACAACAAAAGCCGCTGGAACTTCCCCCGCTTGCTCATCCTTCATGCTGCCAAATATAGTAAGTAAAATTAGCTCATGAAAATTTTATGCGACGAGCAAAATTAGCCATTGGCATGTTATGCATTTCTCCCATATATACATACTCGAAATTTTTACACGATGACTATAAAATCGAAACTTCAAGCAGAAGACATTAAGTGCATACACTTCTATTCACCGTCAAAATAGGAGTGATAAAATTAGCTCATGAAAACATGACACGACCAATTGAAAAAATTGCATGAATTCCCCTTCAAATGGTTTGGTCTTTAATTTTTGCCCTTCAAATGGTTTGGTCTTTAATTTTTGCCTTCAAATGGGCTGGTCTTTAATTTTGACCCTTTAGCAATCGAACTTATTTTCCGTGAAAAAGTTATTTGTTACGAGGGACAAAAATTAGAGACCAACACAAAATAAGGGCATAAGTACCAATGACCCGGCTCAATTAGCTCAAGTTTGGGTGGGTTAATTATTGACTTAGCCCACTTTGACCCGTAAAATTAGCTCATGAAAACACTACCCACTTTTTTACCCATTTTAGCTAGCCCATTTCAGCTCAAGTAACTTTTGGACGGTTCATTAATCCGCTTATTATTAACTCAATGCATTTTGATCCGTCTGAATTCAATCCGACCGCTCATTTGACGTCCTTACTCAAAACCTTATACGTGCCCATGTTTATTACGTAATAGTACATCACATAAATTAAAGATAAGAAAATAATTTTGTGAGACTTACGGCACAACAGCAGCATCCATAATGCTGGGAAGATTGAGGAGAAGTGTTTCAAGCTCAGCAGGTGCCACTTGAAATCCTTTATATTTTATCAATTCCTTCAATCGATCCACAACAAAAAGCTCGTCGTCATTGTCAATGTAGCCAATATCACCTGTATGTAACCATCCTTCTTTGTCTACTGTTCGTGCAGTTGCCTCAGGATCATTCAGATAACCTGCATATATACAACATTTATTTCTTTGATCATTTTAATTTTTCAATGATAAAAACCTCTAGCTATATATTAATATCTCGACTTGTTTCTTGTTATACACAGTAGTCGTCGATATGATTTACTGTGGACCAATTAAAAGGTCACTTGGTTTTAGTTTATTTAATTTATGTATCCAAAAAATCTTAAATCTTGTGTCGTATCAAATAGTAACAAACGAATAAGACGGATGTGGTATTTTGAAACCGTAAATAATTAATTTAGCATGAGTCAGAATTTTCAGTTTTCCGTTTGTACAAACAACCACAAATTTTACATAGATTAAGCAATGATTAAACAACCCAAATTATTTACATTAAACAATTACGAGTAACTTTGGTTGTTTAATCAGCTTCCAAATACTTTCCATAGAGACTTAATTGGTAGGTGAAGCTTTTAGACCAATTGCAAAAGAATTTCATGATTGGACTTGATTAATTGTTTATGGAAGAGTCAATACTGCATGTCTATTAAATTATTTTGAACTATGAGTCCACAAGTTTCCAGATGGCAGGACGATCTTAGTCTGGGGTTACTAGTACCACTATCTGGTTATGGAGCACAGCAAGGTAGGCACTTAATTTATTACACTTAATTTATTACTGACGGTTATTGTTGCTTTAGTATTATAGAAGTTCTATTACATGCACCGTTATCATCTTTGACCTACTCAATGGGTTAGCTACAAAGTAAACAATTACTAGTGTCTAAGACTGATCACGTACTTTAGATCATATACATGTCGAATATAAGTAGATTTTAATACGATTAGCTAAATCACGAGAATAGTTTAAATACTGATTGGTGTTATAATATCTTAATCGTATAAAGATTAATATTTTACACTTTTAAGCCATTTAAAACTGCAAATAATTGATTATATATTAACTTTGATCAGGCAACTTCGAAAATATGATATAGCATGCTATGACTAGTTAAGATTACAGCGATTGTATAAAATTATTTATATTATCAGTGCCAATCAACCTATATAGCTGATATTTAGTTATGTATAACTTGTCCCTACCCTAGTTTTCTTGTGCAAATATTTTGTATCTTTGTTATCTCCTTCACTCAATGATTAATAAAAGAGAAATGACAATTTAAGTGTCAATAGTTCGAACTAACCTTTCATAATCTGGTCACCTCTTATGCAAATTTCTCCAGATTTGTTTCGAGGAAGAGAGACACCAGTGTTTGGATCCACAATTTTCATCTCTGCGTTCCTTATAACAGTCCCACATGCCCCTGATTTTATCTCAAACGGCTCTTTTGCGAATGCCAAACACATTGCCAATGGTGCACCGGCCTCCGTCATCCCGTAACCCTATTCAATCAAGAGTTTAAGTTCTTTACACACAGATCGTTCGTGTATTAATTTATCTATCCACTCACGTAACTATGAATACTTATGAATTCTATTTCTAAATATACAAAAAATTATTATGGTAAAATTAACATATCAATATTATTATGTCGGATGTTGCATCTGTTTCTATTGCAGTTTTTCAGAATAATTAGTTGATTAGTAGGAGGAAGACTCTAATAGTAGTTGATTTAGTCGAATATTCAGTAAGAATTTAAACAGGTAAGGAATGTCAATATTATGTCATGTTACTTTAGAAATGCGCTAACAAAAATCCAATTAGCTTTTGTTTATATAAACAAGTTATTTATTCACTTGTAATTTAAATTTTATGAAAAGGACAGTTTTTCATTTTACTTTCTATGGGATAACCCTAATCTTGCGTACGAAAGAAAAAAGGAGGATAACCATTTTCTTCGGTGAGGAAGAAAGAGAGAGAGATAACCCCTCTTCACCAAAATCCAAAAATAGACGTTTACCTAACACCAGATTTTCTTTTAAAAGAAAAACATGATTAAAATATGTAAAGCAGATTGGAACAGTCATCAGAAAGTCAGCAAGCATATGCATTATAAGATATACTAAGACTAAGTAAAGCAGAAACCAACATATATTGCTATCAAACAGAACTTATTTATTAAAAAAAAAAAAGTTTATGTTACAACGTTTGAAGTTATAAATAGTTATACAAACAGTGAATAGGTTAAAAAAATCCTAAACTATCACCATTTTTGCGAGTTTTATATCTAAATTATTGAGTGCTCACAGAATCCTAGAGCTACCATAAACTCATATTAAAATATCCCGTGGAGGAATATGACATGTTACGTAAACATCACCCTACAAAAGCTCTTCCAAGTGGTAGTACATGTGATTTATTTTTGCGAGTGAATATGTTAAAATCTTCCCTAAACCATCACAGTTTTGTGACTTTCATACCTAAGCTATTGGGTGTTCACAGAACAACCCTAAACTACCATTTCATTGTGCTAGGTGGACTCAGTTTTAAGATATTTTTCATCTCCCACTCACCTCTCAACACGTTATTCCACATATTCAACTAATAGATTTTTAATCTAAAGAAAATTACAGTCCATGGGGATAACAAGAACACCCAACAGTCCATGGGGATAACAAGAACACCCAATAGTATATGTATAAGACTTGCAAAATGATAATAGTTTGGAGAAATTTTAAACTATTCTCTCTTATAGAAACTGATAATTAATGGAAATAACTTTTTGCAATTGTGACAAAATATTTCCCTTTTCACCTTATGTAATATAATACGTATGTAATGATAATCTTACCTGACCAAGTTTAGCATTAGGAAATTTGGTTCGAACTGCGTCTTCATGCTCCTCTGCTAATGGTGCTCCCCCACACATGACTATCCTAACTGATGAAAGGTCATAATTATCAACAAATGGACTCTTAGCAATGGCCAAAACAATAGGTGGTACAAAGGGTCCAATAGTCACTTTGTACTTCTGTACCAACTCCAAGAATGTAACAATATCAAATTTTTGCATGATCAAAATAGCTGCTCCAACCCTTAATCCACAAAGCAGAATAGAATCCAGGGAATAAATATGAAACATGGGCAAGGCACATAGTATCACATCTTCATTATGGATGTACAAAGTTGGATTTTCACCATCAACTTGTTGTGCCACACTAGTGATTAGCCCCTTGTGTGTCAACATCACCCCTTTCGGTAGCCCCGTGGTCCCCGATGAGTACAGTAGCGCCACCACATCGTCCGCATTGATTTCCACCTCGGGCAAGTTGTGTTCAGAGGCGAATCCAGAATTTAAAATCAGGTTGGAGAAGTGTAAGCAGCCCTCTGGGGAAGCCCCTGACGAGTCATCAATGCAAATGACTTTAACGTCATTCTCAAATGCATAGTCCTTCACTTTGTCCAAGTTGCATTCCTGTGTGATTATAAGCTTGGCGTTTGAGGCCTTGGCTTGTTTCACGACCTACCAACACAAAAAAAAGGAAAAAAAAAAAAGAAAAAAAGGGGAATTAGCTATAGACAAATTATGTAGCTAAACAACAAAATTGATCGTTAATCCTATTTAAGGCCAGATTATCAAACAAAACTTTTAGCTACGAGCACTTTAGTGACAAATTAGTGATGAAGTTCGTAGCTAATTGCAGAGTACCTCTTCTCGTGTGAACAAAGGATTTGCCGTTGTTGAAATGGCTCCAAGATATGATGCACCTAAGAAGGTGAATACAAATTCAGGGGAATTGGGCAAGAGGATCATTATAGTGTCCTTTTGTTGGATCCCTAGCTTGTTAAGGACAACCGCAACTTTTCTTGAAGTGAGCTCAACATCAGCATATGTATAAATTTGATTATTGGATCCATTGATCAAACAAGGACGAGAACTGAATTCTGAAATGTTTTGGAAGCAATAAGAATGTAAAGGAAGATGATTAGGGATGTAAATATCAGGGAGCTTCGATCGAAAAATTATGTCTCCTACTTGCTTTGGATCCATCTTTTTGAGACTTTTACACAAGTTAATGGATTGAGTTATAAGGGTATAGACTTTTAGCTGCCTTGAAGATGAATTATTCAGAGGTTGAGTATATAAATATGAACATATGATGGTGAAGCCAAATGAGAGTTGTTGATGGGATTTTATCGAAACCTCCTTTTTGGACGTGTTTAACTTTTATAGGAGTACACTAATATAATATAAAAAATATCCTTTTAATTAGGTGGAGTAATCATCTGAAGAACTAACTATATGTATTTTTTTTTTTTTTGGTTGTAACTGCCTAGGTCGAACATCAAACATGCATGAATTGAAGACTCAATAAAATGTTAGTAATTCATCCGTCCCGATTTACTTGAAGATGTTTGATTGGACAGTGAATTTAAAAAATGAAAGAAATTATTCTGAAACTTCTTGTCCAAAAGAAACCATCATCTCATTAAGGTAATATGAGAAGTTTAATTAAAGATGTTTATATATCAAATGCCCTTTAAATCTTGTTGGTTTACACATGACATGTAGGGTATTGAAATAAAAGAGTCACAAAATGTAGAAAGTGTCATTTTTTAAATAATAAACTAAAAAGGAAAATAAGTACTATACATAGATAGAGTTGAGTAAATATTTTGCCGGAGACTAAAAGTGTTAACACTATTAGCAAACTTAAAAGACCAAAATAGTTAAATCAAACTTAAAAGACCAAAATAGTTAAATGCATACTTAAGAGACAATTTTAAATCTACCCTCAAACAAAAGGGACTATTTTTGTCATCTTCTCTTCTAATTATTATCTCTCTGTTCCCAAAAGATTATCCTCCTTTCCTTTTTAGTCTGTCCCAAAAAGATTGTCACATTTCTACATTTAGAAATAATTTAACTTTATGAGATGATTTACAGCCACACAAATATCTAAGACTTGTTTCGGACCATACATTTCAAAAGTCTTCCTTGATTTCTTAAATTTTGTGCCCAGTCAAAAGAGGACAATCTTTTTGAGACGGAAGGGGTACTATATAACAAGTTAAACTGCATTATAAATGTAAAACTAATTTGCATTGTGTGTGTACATATATTTGAAAATTCAGACTTTTCAATATGGGGTTTTCAAATTTCACCAACCAGTTTGACTTGCCGGAATCGGGTTGGTGTTGACGGTTGCCGATGGGCAACTCTTTCACCTACTGGTTTGTTCGTAATAATTATGAATGATAAACCTAATATGGTACGTATCTGTTATTTCACACCGGCACGTATATTGTGAAATAACTTGAATAATTACCTTCATAAATCATGTGTAATAGTGAAATAACTTGAATAATTACCTTCATAAATCATGCGCATTACACTTTATTGGACTTAATCAAATTACAAAGTTCAGTTTCGCAGGAAGCCAAAAAATTAAGAAAAATTTCTTCAGCATGTGACTGTGAGCATGCATCGGAATTGCCACAGAACATACTTTTGGAAAACTTTAGTATCTTGTAATTATACATATCTAACTACTCCCTTGTTAAGTAGTTTAATTTAGCATGGTTAGACATGGAATCCCGTGTTCTAATCCAACCATTTGTTTAATTAATAGAAAGAGTGAAAGAACCTATGAGTTCACCAGAGCAGTCTAAGGGCCCTGGTCCCTGAATTGTTTTAACAGATAAAGACAGAAAGTAAATAAGACAAGATATTTACGTGGAAAACTCCTTGCTCAAGGAATTAAAAACCACGATCTACCCCAGTAGGATTTCCAACATCACTAAACTAAGCAAACTTCAGATTACGACCGATTGTAAGCTAGGAATTAACTCCCATAACCTCTCACTCTTACAATAGTCCTATTGTAACTTTCACACTTGACTACCTCTAGCCAAGCAAACTAATACACCTAAACTAACTCTAGCCTTGTGTACCACTCAAAGGCACCCTTTGAGAATTCAACACCGTGACTAACTTTAGCCACCACACACTAATACACCTAGATTAACTCTAGCCTAGTGTATCACTAAAGAGATTGTGGAAGCGACCTTGGGAATTTAGAACACCTACAAACAACTTCTTAAAAGATAAGAGTAGGTTTACAATTTATAGAACAAGAGAACAAAGACTCAACAACCTAAGGCCTTAAAGCATCTTCAGTTCTGGGATATGGTCCTTCGGATTGTTGGAGCTTTGTTCTTGCGAGCACCAAGAGAGTAGTGGCGGCTACACTTGAGAGAATATAATTTTCTGATTTGCAAGTGAGTCTTTAACCTAGCAACATGTTGTATATATATATTAGGGAGCATGTGAGAACCTATCAACCTTTCATCTTTTCATAGTGGCCTTTAGCTACAGTTTTGACCTCCAACATACTGCAGTTGTGCTACTGTGGTTCTGACAGTCGGTACAGTAAAAGTACTACAGCTTTACACCTGTGGCGCGTTGACTGTACTGTACTCAGGGGACCTGATCGAGTACCTCGTCCCTCGAGTGTTTGTCAAATAATCAAAACACAAAATAACATATCTTATCAATTTCCCCTTTTTTGATGATGACAAACCCATAATAGATATTTCACCTGAGAACTAGGTGCCCTTTGCAAATTAGACTTCAACAACATGATAAGAAATAAGAAGCATCCACATTTTCTCATCTGAACCTGCAGGACCAGGTTCCTTCTGCGGATTAGGCCCTCACCAACATATTAACTTTTTCATATTTACACCTGTGCAACATTTGTTTAAACATTGTCAAACTTATGTAGGACCATGTTTCCCTTACAGAATAGGTCCTCAACAACATGTTAGCAACCAAATTCAAGCTCAACACCATATTAATTATTTGCGCTCTTAGAGACACTTCCCCCTTTTGGCATAATTGAAAATAGACAATAGTTGGCACAAGTTTAGGAAGTTCAGAAACATTAACTCAAGCCACTTGGTCAACTCAGCATGAGTACTAACAGAAAAAACAAAGCAATATGAAGGAAAACATATGCAGAAACCAGAGAAATTGCCATTCAGAACAATATTTTAGTACAAAAATATAGTAATCAATTCAACACAAACATGCTAAATAAATTGTCAACATGCCAAGATCACCAATACAGAATACAACAGAGAAAAACTAAGGACAGGTTTCAAGCATTGGGCTAAAAGGGAAAAGGTCAGGGTTTGGTAGGGTTGGATGGGTTGAGAGCTTTGAACATCATGTCCAGTCTAGCATCTGCAGCTTTGTGATTAACCAAGATTTGATCCTGGAACTCTTCAACTTTCATCTTGAGACTAGAGTTCTCCTCTCTCAACTCTGCCATTTCTGTCGCTGTATCACCACGAGGACCAGGTCCCTCCACCTTCAGTCTGGTGATTTCAGCATTCAGCAAAGTGTTCTCAACCTGTAGCCTCTCAACATCAGCTAAGGTTTTCTCATTTGCTTCAATCAGACTCGAGTAGTGTATATGGTTCTTGCTCCTCTTTTCTTTGGAACAAATTCACACTCCTCCAGTGTGGACATAAAGAACATTTGCTTCTTCATCCATTTGGAGGCTTTTCTAGTAGGTACTTTGAAATGCTCAAACACTTTTGTAAGGAAAAAGTCATAAGGAAGACCATGCTTACCATCCTTGACATTTACCACCTTTATCATGTGTTGCATCATTATACCAGGTAGACTGATCAAGTGACCACTATCCAGAATTTCCATAAGGACCAGGTCCGTCTTCGAAGCAATACACATTCTCTCAGTCCGAGGGAGCATGACCTTGTTCACAAACTTAAAGAGAAACTGCTACTGAGACTTCATTTGTTTCTTATAGATAGTCTCAGTGGTCACTTGCTCTCCCTTTTTGACTATGTGAATCTTGAAGTCCTCAGTAGCCATGTCTCTTTCCTCCGATCTACTTACTCCATCAGTTGGAACACCAAGAATTGTTCCCAACTGCTCTTCATCGAGGTTGAACTTCACTGTACTAACTTTGCAAACCAATGAGATCAGTATACCTAAGGTTTATAAAGAAGTTGGCTACTTCTTTTTTCATAAGCCATTGCAGGACCTTCCATCAAGTGCTCCAATTTTTTTAGATTTGAGCACTTCCATTAATTCCTCTAATGCTTGGTGCCTAATAATCTCTGGGTCAAACACCTTACCCAATAAAACGTTCTTCCCTTTTAGGTTGTTTTGTCTTTCCTCCCCCAGTTCTTGCTTTGATCTCACATCCTCCTTCTTCTGCTTTCCTTTCTTTGAAGAACCAGATCCCTCTGTGCTAACTCTTCTTCTTTTGGATAAACCTGCCTTCTTACTAATAGTGCTTTTTCTCTTCTTGGTGGATTTTGACACCTTTACTTTTCTCACTGCTTCTTCCTTTTCACCCTCTTCATTTCACTTTCACCTCCTCCATCCACAGTTTTCTCCTCAACAACCATGGATTTTTTCTTTCTTTTGGAATTTTTCCTAACCAAGATGGCTTGCTCCTTCTCTTCTTCTTTATCAGACACAACAATCACCTCTTTCTCTTCATCTCAAAGCTTACTCAAATTGGCCATTTTTACTTGCCTCCGCTTCTTACCAGTAGTCTTTTCTTTGTTAACCTTTAAGGCAGAGTCTAGTCCTGCCTGAGACTTCTGCCTAGTGGTAGGAGGCCCCTTTCTTTGTTTAGGAGCAGGTTTCCTATCTGCAATATATTTTCTCTTATTTTCGCCCTTTTTCTTCTTCTTAGCACCCCCAGACCTCTGCCTATATATAGTTCTCAATATAATACCACCATCGGAGTTTATCTCATTACCCTCAGAGTTAACCTTTTAGAGTGGTCAGAGGAACTAGGTTCCTTCACTGAAGAGGCTTTTCTTTCATGTGAAGGTTCTTTCCAAGGAACTACGATTGTAGAAATTGGTTTAGAGGCCGAAGCTACCTTAGAGGGACCAGGTCCCTCTGTCACCACAGTATGTCCTAAACTACCCTGTTCCCCTTGAGTTTGAGCACTCACTTCCTTAGTCTCCATCTCACCACTGTTAATCACTACAGTATCAACAACATCATCTACCCTATCCTTCACAGTTTCATCATCAGTTACCACACTTTACACAAATCCCCACTAACATCCACATTTTCAAGAGAAATTGGGTTACCTGAGTTTTGAGGAACTTCCTTTAAGTTCCCTTTTTAGTTGCACACACAACCTCTGTTTCCACTCCTTGACTTGACACTTCCATACCATTTTCCTTCTCAAAAAATTTCCTCAGTAGCCTCAAGATATTGAGAAGTCGTCATAGTATGAGTGCTTCCTTCCAAATTGGGTTTCTCAGAGGAAGTGGAAATAGGCACAAACTTCTTTGGGATTTGACTTTTACAAGTTCTAAAGGAACCAACAACAGGTTTTGGTGAGGACAGGGTTTTGATCTTTTGGAATGGGGACTATTAGAGATAAAGGACTTGTTTGTGGGTTGGTTGAACTAGGAATTTTAGGAGAAGAATGAAAGGGGTTGGCTTATGAGGCACTAGGGGATGAAATTTCTTTGTTAGACATGGTCAATATTGAAGCAATGGTGTTACGCCTCGGAATATTCCCCGTGAATGTACAATGAATAGACTAACAAAGAGTATGAGCATACAACGATTTACTAAGAAGGGAATGACTACTTATGAGTTTTGAAAATGTGAAAGTTCCAGATTTACACTTCGGCCCAGTTGGTCGTAAAATAGAATACGGCCCGTAAAGTGGTTTACGGACCGTAAACTGCTATCGTCCTCCAAACTTCCAAAACCTCAACTTTCTGCCAAATGTCTAAATGGTTAAATATGACTCAGAATACGGACCGTAAATCGAAATACAGCCCGTAAACTGTGACCGTAAACCACCATGACCTCCAGCAAACCTTTCTGGTTCTGTTATGCTTAAATACGGTCGTGAAGGACGGACCGTAAACCAGAATACGGCCCGTAAACTGGGTTTACGGCCACTGTTCATAAAAATCAGATTTTTAAGTTAAGTATAAGGGACCCCAAGCTCATTTTATTCATTTCTCATCTACACAACTCAAGAAGTCTCTAGAACCCTCTAAACACTTCATCCATAAGAATTCAAGAGAATCAAAGGAAAATCAAGATCAACAACACCAAATCTATGAAATCAAGAGTGTGAAACTCATCAAAGTTCATCTACACCAAGAAATTGCAAAGGAAGTGAAGTAGGGTTTTTGGTATAGAAGAGTATTGCTACTCAAGGCTCGTTCTTACCACATCTAAGGTAAGTTTTATGACTTTCTCATGATGATTGAAGTATTTATATGTTGAAACACTTGGATTATAGAAGAGTGTAGTAAATGGGTCATAAAATGTGAATAGTGCTATGGTTGAATGATAGTTGGATTGAATTATGAATGTTGATGAGTTGGGAGTATAAATGTGTTATAAATGACGTGTAGACCATGAAATAGGTGTGATGTATGAGAAAATGTGATGATGAGCTAAAACCCATAAATGTGGAGAAATGGGAGGAAAATGGTGGAAGGTGGTAAATGTAGATAAATGACGATTGTTGATACAATATTGTGAGTGTTGTTGTGAATGTTTGGTAGTTAAAATGAAACACTGGGAAAAGTAGTAGAAACAAAGGAAATGATGCCCAATTTTCCCTAGAAATAGTAGCGCATTCTTCTCGTCGATTGACTAACGATGGTGCGAATTCTCTCTTGAAGGTAGAGACGTGACATCAAAGGAAATCAAGCAAACGATAGCATAGTTAAACGACAAAGGTATGTGAGGCTTAGCTTTTCTTTCAAAAGGCATGAATCCTTCAAGTCTTAGATAATTCTTCTACCAAATGAAGCTTATGAGTCCTTCAATATATTGAATTACATATGAATATGATGGTGATGACAATGAGCTAGAGTATAGCGATTCAAGAAATTGCGGCATGATGTTCCTATAACGCTAATGATGTTATCTTTGTTAACACTCGCCTTATGCTCTATTTCCTTCAAGGCGAGGCACGGTACTCATAAACGTTCATAATATAATCGGGGGTTCACGACCTTATGTCACCCTGACATAGTGTGGTTGCCTTTAAAGCTTAACGTATGATCTTAATGCTAATATATGATATGTCTATAATAAATGATAAGATGATGCTATGTTATGAGATGTGTAATAGTGATGTGTTATGATTGATTTTGTGATGATAAGATTCCACCGCGCCTATATGGCCGGGCATGTCACCGCGAATGCGGGCTGCGTATGATTCCACCGCACCTATATGGCCGGGCATGTCACCGCTAATGCGGGCTGCTATGTTTACACCGAGCCTAGAGGGCCGGTCATGATCACCACTAGTGGGCGGCATATGAGGATTACCCAGACGCGGGTAATGATGCGGAGTACGATGTGACGATGTACGTGATGAAGTATGTGATGATGTATGTGATGATGAATGTGATGATATATGGGATATGATGAAACATATACTATGATAATGTAAAATATGATATATGTAAAAAGTATGTTGCTTATAACACTCAAGCAGGTTATATCTTTTCTTATGATTCATGATGCTTCTATGACATTATTCCTTTCATTCCTGCCTTACATACTCAGTACAATGTTCGTACTGACGTCCGTTTTCTTTCGACGTTGTGTTCATGCCCACAGGTAGACAGGGAGGAGATCTTGCTCCAGACTCTTAGAAGCTGTTAGCTGACTGAAAGCACTCCCTTGTTCCGGAGGTGCTTATGATGAATCTTTTGTGTACAGTTGTATGTGTTATCCAATAGAGGCTCGTAGATACTCAGTGTGGGTTATGTGGTTTCACGACGTGGACATTGTGTATATATATTGATATATGTCATTGTATAATACATTATGTTTTGTAATGAAAAGCAATTCTTTTGTAAAATGAGCATGAAATCGATAAATGATTGTTGAATGAGTCTAAGAAGTAATAGTACGAGCGGTGCTCGGTGGTTAGCCCCGAGTACCCGTCGCGGCCCCTAGCTGGGTCGTGACAAATGGAATGTGAAAAGGTATGGATCATGAAGGCTTGAATATTTGAGAGTAAAGTGGGAGAGAGAGAATTTTACGATTTGGGTTTTAAATATGGGTGAAGGATCCGGTTCCCATTGGCAAAAAGACACGTTCTTTTTTAAGTCGGGTCGGTTCTGAAGAGTTGTATTGATTTGGCTTAGGATTCTAAAAAGAAAACGGGAACAATTGATGACATGGCACTTGACAATTCAAAATCGAGTAAGTACTGAATAGACTACTAACGTGAGTCAGAGGGGCCAGGTCCCTTGACGATTTTTGATAAAGCTTAGGCAATAAATCTGAAATGTGCAATGTCTCCATTGCTTATGTTGTCCTGAGTGCCATGTGAGCATACCTGTAACAGTATAAGAGTGAGTTAGATGTCTCCAAAAAACACTTTAAAGATTGTACCTTTTCTCTTGACATAGCCAATCATTGAGGGATAATTAGTTGAGCTTGATCAAGCCCAACTCCAGACGACTCCTTTCAAAGTGTTGTCTGCTCAGTGCCTTGGTGAAGATATCTACAATCTGATCATCTGTGTTGCAGAACTTCATGGAAATCAAACCCTTCTCCACATTATACCTTAGGAAATGATGTTTCGCATCAATGTGCTTGGTCCTTTTATGGTGCACTGGATTTTTTGCCATATTAAGTGCACTGGTATTGTCACATATTAAAGGCACACAATCAGTGAAGACACCAAACTTCTCAAGTTGTTGTTTGATCCATAGCAATTGAGCACAACAAGAGGCAGAAGCCACATACTTAGCCTCAACAGTAGAAAGAGCCACATAATTATGTTCCTTTGTACCCTATGAGATCAAGCATGACGCTAGAAAATGTTCCATTCCAGATGTGCTCTTCCTATCCATCAAGTATCCAGCATAATCAGCATATCCAACTAAATCAGAATTATCTCCTAAAGGATAGTAGAGGACCAGGTCATGAGTTCCCCTGAGATACCTCAGGATTCTCTTTGCAGCTTTCAAATAAGACTCCTTTGGACTTGATAGGAATCTTGCACACTCAACATATTTCTTCTTCTTTTCTTTAGAAATAAGGTGTTGTCAATTTTCCCCTTGTAAAGCCATTTTCAAGAAGAAACTTTAACAATCTCTCATACTATACCTGCGGAGCTTGCTTTAAACCATAAAGAGCATTGTCAAGCTTGAACACATGCTCAGGATGTTCATGACTTTCAAAAACAGGAGGTTTCTTGACATTCCTCCTTCAGGTACCCATTAAGGAAGGCACTTTTGACATCTATTTGGAACAATTTGAATTCCATGTGCGATGCAAAAAAAGTAAAAATCCTGATTGCTTCCATTCTTGCAACAGGAGCAAAGATCTCATCATAGTCAATACCTTCTTCTTGATTGTATCCTTGAACCACCAGCCTTTCCTTGTTTCTTGTGGTGTTTCCAGATTCATCAAGCTTATTGCGAAATCCCCACCTAGTCCCAATCACTGTTCTATCTGAAGGCCTGGGGACCAGGTGCCACACTATGTTTCTCTCAAATTGATGGAGCTCTTCTTGTATAGAAGCTATCCAGTCAGCATCCTTTAATGCCTTCTTGATATTTGTTGGGTTCAATTTGAGAAAAGGCTGAGAAGGCAAACATGTTTCTCGCCCTAGACCTAGTTTGAATACTAGAGTCTAAAGGAGTAATTACATTGTGAAGTGGATGAGAAATTTTATGCTTCCAATTGGATAGCTGGACTTGAGGGTTCGAGGGACCAGGACCTCCGGGCTTGATCCGTCATTGACATCTACAGAGGTATGAATTCTGCTTCTTTGCTCATCCTCAGGAGTGCCTGAAATAGCATCAACTACCCGATGTTCAGCTTCAAGTAGGGTGATGGAGGAACCAGGTTCCTCTGTACCTTTTGGATGCTCTGCTGCATCTTCTTCATTTCTTTGCTCGAATTGGCTCATAATTTCAGTTTTTCCATTTGAGTTTTCTATGGATTCATCAAGAACTTTTGAAAATTCCCATCATTGTGTGTTCCTTTGTCACCCAATTCATTTGACTCATCAAAGATCACATGCACACTTTCTTCCACACACTGAGTTCTTTTGTTATAGACCTTGAATGCCTTGCTATGAGAAGAATAGAGTCAAATATTCCCAAAGCCTCCTTACCATTTTTTAGATCAAAGCATTTGCATCCAAAAGCTCTCAGGTGAGGCAGCAAAGACACCAAAGGTTTCATCTTTGGTTCTCACAAACAAGGTCCAAGTTAATCTAGAGTAGTCATCAACAATGACAAATGTACCTCTTTCCCCCTCTACTTGGAATTCTCGTTGGCCCACAAAGATCCATATGAAGAAGTTAAAGTGGCTTCGAGGTACTAACTACTTTGTTTGGTTTGAAGGAGGATCTCACCTGCTTTCCTCATACACATGCATCACACAACTTGTGATCTGCGAACTTGATCTTTGGTAGCCCAAGAACAAGGTCCTTCGTAATCAATATGTTCAACAATGAAAAACTTGCATGTCCCAAGGATCGGTGCCATAGATCAGTATCATCATCAAGAGCACTGAGACACGTCAGATCATTTCCATTTATAGAATCAAAATAAACCACATATATGTTTTTTGAATTTTCTTGCTATCACTGTCACGACCCAACTAGAGGGCCATGACGGGTACCCGGAGCTAACCTACCGAGCACCACTCATCCCGCTCATCATCATCAAACTCAACCTAAACATACACCACCTCAACTCAAGCTTATCATTAAATGATCTTCAAATATTTCTTAAAACATAAATGTACATAAGCCCACGAGGCTACAAAATGACAAATAGAACATATACACCGAGAGATCGCATAACATCTACTACCCATACATATGTATCTACAAGCCTC
Source organism: Lycium barbarum (assembly GCF_019175385.1). Lineage (NCBI taxonomy): Eukaryota > Viridiplantae > Streptophyta > Magnoliopsida > Solanales > Solanaceae > Lycium > Lycium barbarum. The sequence continues at coordinate 98,278,077 of NC_083343.1, read as the reverse complement.
TAACTGGATTACTGAAATCATAAGGACAGGACAGGACCCCGCCATGCCCCAAATATATACACAAAAGAACATACCAATAAGCGACAACTCTAGAGTAGTGGAGTGCTCCTGTATAGCCGCTGATAAAGCTCCTAAGCGTCTGTGCCGTCTCTCTGTCTACCTGCGGGTATGAACGCAGCGTCCATAAAATAAAGGACGTCAGTACAAATAATGTACTGAGTATGTAAGGCATGTATAACAACATAAACAAGAAATAAGAGAACATGAAACAAAGAGATAACCTGTAACTGATTGCCTCTTAGGGCGGAGTCATGCATGCTAACTTTTATATTTAAAACATCATCATATAATATATACATATATAAGCTGCCCGACCTTATAGGTACGATGTGATTATCATTAGTCCGCGTCCGGGGTAACCATCTCATGCTGCCTGTAATATCATAATCAATAGACTTCTTCGAGTTAAACATTATTCAATCCTCAAAACTCCTTTTCGAAGTCATTCATAACCATAATTACAACACAACACCATATTCATTTACGTATAATACTTCCTCAACATCCTTAGTATTATTCATAACAAGATTATACTCATAGTATACTAAAAATCATGACTCAAGTTAACTTACTACTCAAAATATCATTATTTCCATATTTGAGCTCATATTCTATTTTCTTCTCTCATCCAAGTCATTCAACCACTCAAATACTCTCAATAACATGAAATAGATGTAAAACTCACCTTTGATCATGTAAGGATGAACTTTTGATAAATATACTTCACTTGAGAGAAACCCCAACTTCAATACCAAAGGATTTCTTGACTTCTACCAACCCTAGTGAGCCTCTTTGCTTTTGATTCTCTTGATTCTTGGTGTTTAATCTTTGATTTATCTTGGGTTTTTGTTAATATGATAGGGGGAATATTCTAGAGTCTTCAAGAGTTTGGGAGAAGTAAGGAAATGTAAATTTGGAACAAGGGTCGTGCATATATGGAAAGAGAAAAAAATGACCCGACCCGGTTATACGACCAATTATACGGTCCGTACAATTGGACCGTATAATTCCACCAGGGGTCACTCTCCTATGGAAGTGTTCTACGGACCATTATACGGTCCGTACAAGTGGCCGTACAATCTGAATTTTACAGAAACTTGCTCTAGTCACTTCGTTCATCCTCCAATTCTTACGAAACCTTCTTGGAACTTGTGTAATACTTCATTAACCATCTAAGGATATATAGAGCCCCTCCTTGAGACATCAATAATTAAATTTTAGCTCAATAATTGTGAAGCCTTCCCGAACAGAACTTGCACTTCACTTCCTTCAACGAACTTAGTTTCACCAAATCTTGTGACTTCAAAATTTTGTAGTATACACTTTTAAGCTACCAAATAACCTCCTTAAGATCATATAGACTTCATGTTCACCTTAAGCTTGCATTAGTCTATTCACAACACAACAACATGAACTGTCCGAGGTGTAATATTCTCCCCCCTTTAGGAACATTCGTCCTCGAATGTTAGGTTCTCGGGGATTCTACAGAAATTTCGCCAGAGTTTCCCCTGTAATATGGCACTACCATCCTATCACAGAAACCCAAAATATATTTCCTCACAGGGCAACAACTACAACAACCGAAAGCATGGCCACACAAGACCAAGAAGCATCAAAAGAAACATTACATACCTGGAGACAATGGCGTCTCATCTTGGACCTCTTCTGGGAATGGAAATAAGTGCGGATACCTAGACTTGATATCTTCTTCTGCTTCCCAAGTTATCTCTTCTCTATTATTGTTTCTCCACAGAACCTTAACTGAAGCTACGTCTTTAGTCCTGAGTTTTCGCACTTGCCTATCTAGTATGGCAATGGGTATTTCTTTGGAAGCCAACTTCTTGGTAAATTGAACATTATCTACAAGCACGATTCTAGAAGGATCTCCAACACACTTACGGAGCATCGACACATGAAAAACTGGATGAACTGATTCACGCTCTGGAGGTAGATCTAGTTCATAAGCCACTTGGCCCACCTTGTGCACAATCTTGTAAGGTCCAATATACCGGGGGCTAAGTTTACCCTTCTTGTCGAATCTCATTACACCTTTCATTGGCGATACTTTTAGGAATACCCAATCATTAATTTGGAATTACATCGACGATTGTCCGCATAACATTTCTGACGACTCTGGGCTATCAACAACTGATCTCGAATGAGCTTAATCTTCTCCATTGCTTGTTGAATCAATTCTGGACCTATTAGTTGTTTCTCTCTTACTTCCAACCACCCAATTGGCAATCTACATTTTCTTCCGTATGGAGCTTTATACGGGGCCATCTGGATATTGGAATGATAACTGTTGTTATATGCAAATTCAATAAGTGGCAAATGATCATCCCAATTACCTCCGAAATCTAATACACATGCCCGTAACATATCTTCCAAGGTCTGAATAGTGCGTTCAGCTTGTCCGTCAATCTGTGGATGAAATGCTGTGCTGAGTCTTACTTGAGTTCCCAAACTTTCTTGAAAGGATTTGTAGAATTTAGCTGTGAATTGTGCTCCTCTATCTGTGATAATAGATACTGGAACACCATGAAGTCGCACTATCTCTTTAAGATATAGCTTTGCATAATCCTCTGCTGAATATGTGGTTCTAACTGGTTGGAAATGAGCTGACTTTGTGAGTCTATCAACAATCACCCATATGGAGTCATACTTACGTCGAGAACGAGGCAAACCCACAATAGAATCCATGTTGATCACTTCCCATTTCAGGTTGGAATTTCCATAGCTTGCAACAATCCTCCTGGCTTTTGATGCTCGATTTTTACTTGTTGGCAATTTGGGCACTAAGCTACAAACTCTGCTATATCCTTCTTCATTCCGTCCCACCAATACATTGGCTTGAGATCATGGTGCATCTTTGTCACTCCTGGATGAACGGAATAACGGGAATAATGGGCTTCCTCCAGAATCTGTCGACGTAATCTTGCAACATCCGGGACACATAACCTGCTTCGATACCTGAGAACCCCATCTACAGAAATCCTAAATGGTGACTTCTCTTTATGAGGAAGTGTATCTCTGTAGTGACTCAATCTGGGATCTTCATATTGGCGCCTTTTCACCTCCATGTCTAAGGATGAAATAACTGGATTGTGAACAACAACTCCTGCATTGCCCGAGTCCATTAAGCAAACTCCTAGGATAGCTAGCTGGTAGAGCTCACAAACTAATTCTCTCTTCTCCAGCTGAACATCACATAGTCTACCCATGGATTTACGGCTAAGAGCATCAGCCACCACACTTGCCTTTCCGGGATGATATAACGTACTTACATCATAGTCTTTCAATAGCTCTAACCATCGCCTCTGCTGTAGATTCTACTCCTTCTGCTTGAAGATATATTAGAGGCTCTCGTGATCTGCATAAATATCGACATGAACACCATACAAGTAGTGTCTCCATATCTTTAGTGCATGAAAAATCGCAGCTAAATTCAAGGTCATGGGTCGGATAATTCTTTTCATGTTTCCGCAACTGCCTGGAAGCATAGGTAATAACCCTATCGTGCTGCATCAACACACGACCCAACCTAACACCGGAGGCATCACAATAAACGACATAACCTTCCAATCTACCTGGAAGTGTTAGAACTAGGGCTGAAGTTAATCTATCTTTCAATTCCTAGAAACTATGTTCGCAAGCATCCGTCCACTGAAATCTTGATGATTTCTGAGTTAGCTTCGTCAATGGTGCCGAAATAGAAGAAAATCCTTGTACAAATCTTCTGTAATAACCTGCTAATCCTAGAAAACTACGGACCTCCGTAGGTGTCGTAGGCTTTGGCCAAGTCTTCACAGCCTCAATTTTCTGAGTATCCACTCGGATGTCGTTAGCTGAGTAATATGGCCTAGAAAAGTTACAGAATTAAGCCAAAACTCGCATTTTGAAAATTTGGTATATAATTCACGAGTCTGAAGAATCCCAAGGACAGTGCGTAAATGTTCTGCGTGCTCTAATTCTAGTCGAGAATACACCAGAATATCATCGATCAACATGATCACAAATAGATCTAGGAAAGGCATGAATACATTATTCATCAAATTCATAAACACTGCCAGGGCATTAGTCAAGACAAACGACATTACCCGAAATTCATAATGAACATATCTGGTTCTGAAAGCCATTTTCGGGATATCTTCTTCTCTAACTCTCACCTGGTGATATCCTGACCTCCCGTCTATCTTGGAAACCACTTAGCACCTTGTAATTGATCAAAAAAATCATCGATTCTCGGAAACGGATACTTATTCTTTGTCGTTACCTTGTTCAGTTGCGTATAGTCAATGCACATTCACAAGGAACCATCTTTCTTTCTTACGAACAAGACAGGTGCTCCCCATGGCGATGAACTGGGTCTAATAAATCCCTTCTCGGGCAAATCCTTCAGTTGTACCTTTAGCTCTTTCAGTTCTGTAGAAGCCATTATGTAAGAAGGAATAGGTATAGGTAGCCAATGAATTAAAACGGAGACTATACTCCCGGGCACTCATGTTTTCTTGCTTTAAATTCAGGAACCTGTCAGCTCAAGCCCGACGGACCTCAGGTGGAATATAATGGCAGATGAAAGCATTTACGAATTCCTGCCATACCGGGGGAGGTGCATTTACTTTTCTCAAGGATATCCAATTGTCATACCATAGAACGACTACATCCCGCAACCTATAGGAAGCCAACTCCACTGACTCCGTATCAGAAGCATGTATTATTCTCAGCGTCCTCAACATCTCATCTATAAAGCCCTGTGGGTCTTCATCCGGGTTTGACCCGAAAAATTCTGGAGGATTCAAGCTCATAAAATCACAGGCCCTTATACTAACTGCTCTGTCACCTGGACCCGCACTCTTCCGTTGAGCTTGAGAAGCAACTAGCTAAGTCAATAACTGAATAGCCTCGGTCACCTACTGGCTCGAGGTACCCGGTGGAGGAACTAGAGGCACTGGAGCAGGAGTGGAAACCCCTTCATGCTCCTGTAGGATAGGCGGAGTGCGAGAAGTCCAAGATGGAGCCTCATTATGGGACTCACCCTCTTCTATATCTACCAGTGGCTCCTGTTCAGTCCGCCTTCCTGTCGCAGTCTTGCCCTTCTGGGCAGCTATTGCTTTCTTCTTCACAGACATCACTGCAATCATAATGCACAATTTAGAAAAAGAGAAATCTTATGTTATAGCTCTATCACCCGATCTATGAAGAAGAAAGACGGTCATTATTCCTAAATGCCCCGCAGCCTCTTGTTTATAAGTGTGACGTGCTTCACACCCATAAACAAGACTCTACTGGACACGGCTCGTAGACACACCCTAGGACGGAACTACTCTGATACCACTTTTGTCACGACCTAACTAGAGGGCCATGACGGGTACCTGGAGCTAACCTATCGAGCACCACTCATCCTGCTCATTATCATCAAACTCAACCTGAATATACACCATTCTCAACTCAAGCTTTTCATTAAATAATCTTCAAATATCTCTCAAAACATAAATGCACATAAGCCCACAAGGCTACAAAATGACAAATAGAACATATACACCGAGAGATCGCATAACATCTATTACCCACATATATGTATCTACGAGCCTCTAACTGGAGTACTGAAATCATAAGGACGGGAAAGGATCCCGCCATGCCCCAAATATATACATAAAAGAATATACCAATAAGCGGCAACTCCGAAGTAGTGGAGTGCTCCTGTATAGCCACTGATAAAGATCCTAAGCGTCTGTGCCGTCTCCCTATCTACCTGCAGGCATGAACGCATCGTCCATAAAAGAAATGACGTCAGTACGAAAAATGTACTGAGTATGTAAGGCATGTATAACATCATAAACAAGAAATGAGAGAACATGAAACGAAGAGATAACCTGTAACTGATTGCCTCTTAGGGCGGAGTCATGCATGCTGACTTTTATATTTAAAACATCATCATATCATATATACATATATAAGTTGCCCGACCTTATAGGTACGGTGTGATCATCATTAGCCCACATCCGGGGTAACCATCTCATGCCGCCCACTAGTGGTGTCTACTCGGCCAATTAGGCTCGGTGTAGTTATCATCATGGCTGCCCACTACGCTCATCGTAGTGGTGTCTACCCGGCCAACTAGGCACGGTGTAATCATACATATACATAACATAAAGCATGCATGAGAACTCAAGTAAAAGCTATAACTTTATCGGAGTGACGTAAGGTCGATACCCTCCGATTATATTATGGAACAATCATCGTCACTATATCTCACCTTGGAGGAACTTATATCACGAGGTGAGATGGACAACAATGAGTAGCACCAAAGAAATTATGAAACAAGGTCATTAAGCTCATAATAGCATCAATTCATAAGTTTTAGAGTCTCTAGAACACATCTTATCTCTTTCTCATAAGAAACTCCTAAGAATTTTTAACTTTCATCTTTTGGGATGTAAAAAAGTCATGGAAATATAGAGAGGAAATCATAATATGGAAGTCATGCCTTTGAAAGAAGGGACTAGCCTTAACATACCTTTTACATCTCCTTAACGACTAAACGTTCTCCTTCTAAGCTCGCAACTCTACATTCAAGAGAATTCGTACTAAAATTAGGTAAGTGAAGATACACTCAAGTTTAAGCTAAAGCGACTAAAAGGCTAACGAAAATTGGGCAGTATTTCCTTTGTTTCGACAACTTTATCCATATATAAAAAATTCCCAAACATCAATAGCAACACCCATAATATCATAATCAATAGACTTCTTCGATTTAAACATTGTTCAATCCTCAAAACTCCTTTTCGAAGTCATTGATAACCATAATTACAACACAACACCATATTCATTTACGTATAATACTTCCTCAACATCCTTAGTATCATTCATAACAAGATTATACTCATAGTATAATAAAAATCATGACTCAAGTTAACTTACTACTCAAAATATCATTATTTTTGTATTTGAGATCATATTCTATTTTCTTCTCTCATCCAAGTCATTCAACCACTCAAATACTCTCAATAACATGAAATAGATGTAAAACTCACCTTTGATCATGTTAGGATGAACTTTGGATGAATATACTTCACTTGAGAGAAACCCCAACTTCAATACCAAAGGATTTCTTGACTTCTACTAACCCTGGTGAGCCTCTTTGCATTTGATTCTCTTGATTCTTGGTGTTTAATCTTTGATTTCTCTTGGGTTTTTGTTAATATGATAGAGGGAATATTATATAGCCTTCAAGAGTTTGGGATAAGTGAGGAAATTTAAATTTGGAGCAAGGGTCGTGCATATATGGAAAGAGAAAAAAGTGACCCGACTAGGTTATACAGCCAATTATACGGTCCGTACAATTGGACCTATAATTTCACTAGGGGTCACTCTCCTCTGGAAGTATTCTATGGACCATTATACAGGCCGTATAAATTATACGGTCCGTACAATTGGCCGTACAATCTGAATTTTATCGAAACTTGATTCACTTCGTTCATCCTCCAATCCTTACGGAACCTTCTTGGCACTTGTATGATACTTCATTAACCATATAAGGATCCCTATAGCCCCTCCTCAAGACATCAATAATTAATCATTAGCTCGATAATTGCGAGAACTTCCCGAACACAACTTGTACTTCACTTCCTTCAACGAACTTAGTTTCACCAATTCTTCTGACTTCAAAATTTTGTAGTATACACTTTTAAGCTACCAAATACCCTCCTTAAGGTCGACTTCATATTCACCTTAAGCTTGCATTAGTCTATTCACAGTACAACAACATGAAATGTCCGAGGTGTAACAATCACCACCACTTCTCCAGATTTGATTTTGTGCAAGCACTAAATCTAAATTTCACTCCATTGCCTCTATCACAGATTTGAGAGAAACTTAGCAACTGTACTTCAAACCATCCACATAATACACATTTTCAATTGCGTGGGAGAGTATCTTGCCAATTTTTGCCAAAGCCAAAGACACACTCTCTCCTTGAAAGGCCTTGAGCTGCCACTATCCATGTACCATTTGAATTGCTTCCTCTCACTCCAGCCTGCAAACTTAGTCACTGATTAGATTTACGAACCCAAACCAGCTTGGGTCCCTTAGAATGATAGAACGGGTGAATTAAGCTTTTTCTTTAATCCGTGCAGGCAAACCAGTTTTTCCTTTTTGGGGACCAGGTCCCTGTTCTAGATTCCTTTTTAATGAATTTCTTATTTTTCTGAAGAACATGAATTTTGGCTTTGCATGCTTCTTTATAATGACCTGTTTGACCACTGTCAGTGCATAGCCAATTTTTAGAAGTAGTAACATACTTGCTATGTGGACTGTAGGAAGATTTAGCCTTTTGAAATCCAATACCTTCCCTTCTAACTGTGTTGCTCTTGTACATAGAGGTAATCACATCGGAGGACTAGGTCTATCGAAGCGACTTATCCATATCATTTTTTACCCTCTTTAAGTCTTGTTGAAGCTGTTTGTTCCTTTCAAGCGCAATAGTAAGATTCACTTTGGTTTTGTAAAGTTCTTTTTCAAGCTCAATCTGAATCTTACTTGCTTCTTCATTTCCTCTAGAAGGTGTGTTCATCCATTTTTTCATTTGGTTATTTAGCAAAGAATTTTCTCTAGTTACTTTATCAACCTGATCCTTTAGATCTACGATGGAAACTACCATGTCATCCTTCTCTTGTTCTAATTCACCAATTTCTTCAGTTAGAATTCCATTTTCTTTAAGGAGGCCATGATAAGCATCTATTAACACATTAGCTAATGCCATCAATTTCTTTTTAGAGTAATTTTTCAAGTTTTTCTGAACATCAAGAAAATTTACCTCATTTTGCTCATTGTCATCATCTACATCAGATCTGGCCATGAGTGCAAAGATTGACTCATATTCTGAAAATTCATTGTCAACAACCATCATCGATGTATCACCTTGGTCATCTTCATCTTCAGATTCACTAAAGAAGTCTCCCCAGGCAGCCAGAGCTTGCTTTACCAAGTTGTCAGCAACATCTCTTCTGTTGAATTTCTTGTCAGGGACCTGGTTCCTCTTAGCAGCCTTTTCAGTGTTGTTTTTTTAATAATCCTGCTTATGAAGAGGACATTCTTTAATGAAGTGTCCAGGCTTCCCACACTTCTGACAGCAATCATTTCCTTTGAAGTTCCTGCTGGAGCTTTCTTTCTTTGGGACCTCACCATTTCTTCGAACCATCTTTTGAAATCTTCAAGTGAGATACGCCATATCGGATTCATTATTGCTTGAGTCACTTTTAGCAGCTTTGAGAACCAAGTTCTCCTCTTTCTTTGTTTTTGGATCTGTTACAACACCAGTCTCATAAATCTTTATTGGAACATGAGGACCATCACAAATGATGTCCCATAACATAGGATCCTCAGCCATGATAAAATCATGCATTCTTGCCTTCCACCATCCATAGTGCTTCCCATTGAATCTTGGTGGTCTTGTGATAAATTTTCCTTCCCCTAGGTTTGGTGAACTAGCCATGAGAATGATCCTTTCTAGGTGTTAACCTTTTAGAAAGAACCTGCGCTGATACCAATTGAAAGTCAATGAATGCCTCATTCAACCCAACTTAAACTTGGCCATATGACTGGATAACACAATTGGCATGTACTCAGACTTTCTTATTCATGTATTACCTCATGACCACATACAATGTATACAATGATGCCAATGAATGAAAATAATGTCATGAATCATGCCCTTGATGGGCGTAGCACTACTATGCCTTCCCTCAGTCCTCCCAATACAATCCTCTTTGTTAACAAGAATGACAATCATGTGATTATTTCAATATACTTAGAAATAAAGACAGAAATCAAATATACCTAGGGATACATATTCTGAAAAATGAAATACCATTTTCTAGCCATGACAATTAATCACTTTTAATCCCGTAACACATAACCCTCAATGATATTAGCACTCAACACTCAAATAATTACTCGTTGTTATCCCAGTTAGTATTAACACATAACTTTCGGTAGGTTGCGAATATATCCATCCCAACTCCGTATCCGAAGACTTAATCATGCAATCTCCCATCAACGCTAAAAGTATTTACGATTCACTAATCAAAGTCTAACTCAAGTAAACCATAACCTACCTCGATGACGAACAGCTATTTGAATTTCCATGAATTACTCGCCCTCCTAGCCCTTATCCGAATCTATGAGAGATGATAGTTGTGGGGAAAGATGCGGAGAATGTTGGAAAAAGCCTTTCTCTTGGTGTCAAGGGGTTTTCTTCTTGTGAAAACCTAATAGCAGCCTTGGAGGATCTTTTATTAAAAAGGAGGGTGAAATATAAACTAAGTATCAAAAACGCGTCTACTGCCCCGCCACGTCGGCTGCGGCGGACGAAGTCTCGCTATAGCGCTCCACTTCCTGCCCCGGGCCCACGACTTTTAGCTTTTCCTGAAACTAATTTTTTTCCACTATTAAACCTCTAAACACCCCATGGGGCTTACTATTTACGATCATAGACTTAAAGTTGGCATGGGTTCGCGAAGTATTAAATAATGACTGGACGGGTCGTTATAGTTTCTGCGCAAAACTTCAGTGATTTAATTTTTTGTTACAAAAAAAAAAAAAAAATAGAAAAAATTGGTGTAATAAATGTAAAGCTTAGACTTGAGAGTGACCATCCGTATAATTGACCTATTTTTCAACTGTTTGATTGGTATATCTTCTAAATTAGAAGTTTACTGTCGCAAATTATGTTTCACTTCCACTCTCTTTGTTAGAAGTTTATTTTCATCACCTCCCTTCACGAACATTTGTACCACTAGTATTTATTTAATTTTTGCCGGTCATGACTATCGGCAAACACTATCATCTTCATGCTCCGCCAACAATATTCCACTACCTTCAATATGTCCAGGGGCGGCTCAAGCCGCATATATTAAAAGGCCTTAATTTTTTTTAAATTCATATAATAATTAATGGGACACGAAAAAGCCACATGACCTCGATCTAATGGCAAGAAAGTGTGATGTGTGGGTTAGGCATACATGATGTGCCGTAGAAATACGACACACTTGATGCCTTTTTACGCAAAGTTTTACTTATTTTCAAGTAACTTTGTGTCGTTTCTAATGTTAATTACCTTGTTGTAGGTATTTTGGTCATGTGATGGCAAATACACAAAAATTGCTTTAAAAAGGCCGAAGGAAATGAAGTTCAGAAAGTGCAGATAGAGGAGCCCGAGGAGCTTGTTTGAGCCCATATAAAGAATTCTTGAGATGTAAAACGTGGTTGGGATAGAGCGGATGAACAAAACCCGATGGTTGAGACATAAAGACCTGCTCTTGTAAATCACCATAAAGGAAGGCATTTTGGACGTCTAACCTGCAAGAGATATGATAATCTGAATAGTGGTCGGCTTCACTATGGGACTGGATGTTTCAGAATAATCATGTCCTTCAAGTTGGTGGAATCCTTTTGCAACAAGACGAGCTTTGTAGCGCTCAATATCACCCGATGAATTTCTCTTGATTCTAAATACCTATTTTCACCCAAACATATTCATCGATGAATTATACAGGACTAAGTATCATTGTGTAGTAACACATCCATTTCCGACGCCATAGTCACACACCATTCTGGGAATTTGTTTGCTTCAGTGAAGCAGGTGGGTTCAATAGTGGAAAGTGGTAAAGGTGGAGAGTTCGTAGCTGTCACTAAATTTGAAGAAGGTGGCATGTGTTAAAGCCTTATTGTGTGAGTGTGTTTAGGTTGGACTATAGAAGGAGTAGGGAGGCCGGCAGGTGAGCTCGAGGGCTATGATGGAATAGGTATAGAATTGTAGTTGCTAACATCAGCCACCGAAGGAAGAGCGAGTGGCGAGGTAGCAGAGGGGGGGTTGTGATATACTACTGGCAGGCGTCGGAGTGGAGCTGGCAGTAACGTCCAATTGAGAGGTATCGGAAGGTAATGAAAGGGATTGGGACAAAGATAAAATTGGAGATGGAAGTGTTTTTGGTGAGACAACTTGCGAAAGGACGAGTAATAACTGGAGAAGAGATCCACGAAGAGGAAAGGGACGGCTGAAGCGGAGGAGGGCCGAGAATGGAGGATTTAACAAAAGGAAATTTTCTTTCATCAAAGCGCACATGTCAACTATATAAAGCCAACCAGTGGAACAATCAAGACAACATGGTTTACTCAGAAAGTCAAGCTTGTGTTTGTTGTAAGGTCGTAAGTAAGGAAAACACAAGCAACCAAATGCTTTGAGAAATGAGTAATCGGGTTTGGAATGATGAACCAGTTTATATGGTGAGAGGCTTTGTGTGGAAACTGAGGGCACGCGGTTAATGAGGAACACAACAGATTCGAAGACATATTGCCAATAATGGGCAGGGGTCGAGCGATGAGCAAGGAGGCTTAGACCTGTCTTGACAGTGTGGCGATATTTTCTTTTAACTTTACCTTATTATTCATGGGTATGGGGACATGAAACATGATTAGATATGTCGATATTTTTGAGAACTGGAGACATTGAACGAAATTCCCCCCCTCAGTTTGATTGAATAACTTTAATAGGTGTATTAAATTAGCGTTCAACGAGATCTTTGAACTGATGGAACGCAGTTAGAACATCAAATTTATGCGCAATTGGATAGCGCCATGAATAACTAGTGAAGCCATCGACAAAAAAAAGGAAATAATTGTGTCCTTGATATAAAAGTAGAGGCGCAGGACACCAAACATCAGCATATAATAGTTGCAAAATGGAAGAACTTTTATTAATGCTCAAAGGTAGAGAAAATTTTCATGATTTTCCTAACTGACAACATTCACATACTTTATTAAAGCTAGAACTAGAACTAGAATAAGGTAAGCTATTTTTCCTAAGAATTTACTGAAGAACTCTATGGTATAGGTGGCCAAGACGGAGATGCCAGCATGACGGTGAGGCCTTGATTGAGTAGTGAGCAGATCGATGAGACTTAAATGGTGGATGAGATGACTGGAGTGTGTAAAGACTCCTGCTACTCTGACCGGAAAGAAGAGCTGTCTTGGTATCCCGATCCTTAACAAGAAAATGAAAAGGGTGAAATTTAAAGAAAACATTATTATCACGAGCAAAACGTTGAACGGAGAGTAAATGTTGAACAATATTTTTTTAGGGAGAAAGGTAGCGAAAGAGAATTAACAATATGATGAATAAGAAGGCCTTGACCATTGCCGATATGAACTTGATCTGATCCCTTATAGTCTTCCACCTGATGAAAGTTGGTGAGATCCTGGACAATGTGATGTGTAGCACCTATGTCGGGGAACCATTGCGGAGTGGCAGGGACAGGAGCTTGGTGTGATAGGTAAGAAGCTGAGTTCATATTGGGACTATAGCGTTGAAAATATGTTGCAGCCAGATGGTTCGTGCCATTGCAAAATTGATATTTTTGATACTAATCTGGAGACTTCCAGGCTTGCACATTTAGTGAATAATTACGTGAATTGTAGGATCTACCACCTCTGCCACCACGTCCTCTATTAGGTCTACCCCTACCCTTATTTGGAATTAGAATTAAAGGGACAATCAGAGGTATTGTTGCGTTGGGTGAAGTTAGCTGAGGGATCTTGTGTGTTGGAGGTATCATGCTCTCCAGTAGACGAGATTGATAGTGTCGACAATGATGAACCATTGATAAATTCATAGTTCAAAAGAAGACTATGGAGTTCATAAAAGGTCACTGGTTCAGGCCGTGCAGAAAGTGTAGTAACGAGGTCCTTAAATTCAGATCGGAGCCCCTTAAAGATGTACATATTGTGATCGGTGAGAGAAAGAGGGCGTCCAACATCAGCTAATTCACCGGACATGAGTTTAGCCTGTGTAAATACCGAGTGACAGTAAGTTCATCTTGCTTCAGGTTTTGTAGTTGCATATGAAGGTTAAGAATGCGTGTGTTATATGGAGACGATAAAGTAGCCGCAAGAGCATTCCAGACCTCTTTCGAGGTGTTTAGTCTGATGGCTAGGGGCAACGTTTCTTCGGAGAGGGATGAAATTAAGAGGCTCAAGATCAACTAATCTTGTTGTATGCATTGTGTATATGCTGGGTTTGGGTTGGAGGTGGTTTTATTGTTGGCAGAAAGTACGGGTAGAGGCCGGGGGTGGCTTCCATCTACGTAACCATAGAGGTTTTGGCCACAAAGAAAAGGTAGCATTTGTGTTCACCAAAATAAGTAATTTGTCGCCGATAGTTTGATGGATATAAAGTAATGAGCATGGTTATGGTTAAGCGTCGAAGGGGAAGAAGAGATTGAAATTTCTGAAAATTGCGAAGAAGCAGAGAAGGTCGGGGTGGCATCTGATACCATGATAGAACAAGAGATACTGGATAGAGACAATACTTGCAAAAACAATTGCAATGATGATTTCTTATTTACTTGATCTTGAATATACAAGAAGCCATAGGTATATATAATTGCAAACTAATGTAGAGATACAATTACATAAGGAGACTAATAGTATTCTTGTGCCTAGCCTTTATCCGTGGAACTCTTGTTAGAGTTGGAGACTAGTTGATGTGTCTCAATATGGACTAATATAAATACCCTTCTAGGGTTGTGTAATGATGTCACGGCCCAATTTCACAAAGTCGCGCGGGCACCTGCCTATCCCACCACGGTAGGCGAACCCTTAACCCAACATCCACAAACACATTATAAATAGCGGAAGAAGATGAGTAACAAAGTCTATCATATGAATATATAATAAATCGCGAAGTAAATCAAAAACCACCCCAGTATCTGGTCTAGTCATACAAGAGCATCTAACTAAAATCTATAAGTCTGGAAGTAATAATAATACATCAATAGTCTCAATAATGTCTTAGAATAACAAAGTAAGACATAATGGAAGAAGAGTCTTTGGGTGGCGAAACGTCCACATGCTTACCCACGACAGACTCGAATCAGTAGCCTCGAACTTTCAGCCGCGAAGGGTAGACGTCGATCCCACATAATACTCTACTTTCATAAAGGAATGCAGCAAGTGCAGGTCAGTGCAAACAACGCGTACTGGTAGGTATCATAGGCCGACTAAGATTAGCTAACTTATACCAAGACAATAAAGTAAGATAAACAGGTAAATCAATAAGGTATAAGTCAATCACGAGCCAGTAACCAAGTACAAGTCATCACCTATGTTATAGCATCTAAACCAACTGTGTCAAGTCTCAGTATATCCAATCCGAATCCATCGATCACAATACATATCACGCATATAACGCCCAATTGGGCCAAGTCTCAGTATATCATTGCCAAATCTATATATCACAATACCTACCACAGGTTTAAGCCCAAATGTAACAGGTCTCAGTATATCAACAGAGAATTCGTATATCGGAATGGTATCACAATAAATCACAGGAATATCACAGAAAGCCAAATGATACAATGCAGTGCAATAATGTATGAAGTGTGAATGCAATGCATATGTACCGTACACATGTACTCCGATGATGGAACATCACATCTCGGCAGCACAACCCATAGGAGACCTGCGAAGTCCATCTACCCTCACGATTCCGGCAAAGACCTCGACCATCGCTACCAGCACTCATACCTCGATTTCGGGATAAACATAAAAAATCGATCCTCACGTCACTCTCATCCAACTGAGCCCAGCTCATAACAGTGTTTACTTGTTTATCATCAATCTATCAACAGTATATCACATCAATAATCAAATCAATCTCAAACAGTACCACACAGGAGCACACCAATAATATCCATAAAAAGCTACACAATAAGCCATAATAGAATCACAATCCTCGTCTCAACATCAACAAGTAAGGTGCTACAATATCATCATCAAGATATATCACTAGTCACCTATATCTAATAGCTCACGTGGCAACAAGCCAACAACAAATAGAACAAGATAAGTCACAACACAACGGGCTGGCTATCCCCCAAATCATACAACAAGGCCCAACCTAAGGCAATATCCAACCCAACTTCATCCTCGAAGGTTTACATGCATTCTCCAACAATATCGTCTAAATATATGCTTCGCTAATCGAAGTCTCACCATAGGGTAAACCATAACCTACCTGGAGAGACGAACAACGAAGTTTCCAATAAGCATACCTTAGTCTTTCCCTTCCTTTGAGCCTCGAGATGATAAAAGACTAAACATATCTGAATCATGAAAATAGAATCAAGAAGAAAATACCCAAATAACCATATTCCTAATCAAGTCCCAAACCCTAACTCATGGAATGAGGAAAATGAGGGAATTCGAAGGATACCCATAATAGTCTTAGAAGAATTTCGGATAAAAAGTTAGTTCAAAAACTCATTCCCAACCTCAAGGGGTAAAATGGTCATTTCTTAAGAAAATCGGGTTCAATAAGGTCAGATTATTATTCTAGGAAATCATACGAATCCAATGGTACCCATATTGACATACTTTAAATCCGATCCACAAAGGGCAAAATAGAAAATTTAGTTCAAAATTAGTTTACCCATTATTTATGGAGCCTATATACCAAAAATGAGTGAAATCCATCCACTAATTCATGTTTAATTGAAGAAAAACCAAGTTCAATCCTAATGTTTCAAATCCCCAATTTTACTTCCCTTAATTCAAGAATCTTAGCATGAAAAATCCTATTAAACGATAGAATAATCATAAAAAGGTGTTTGGAATCTTACCCAAATGATAATTCTTGAAAGAGTCTCTTCAAGTCTCCCAAAATCGAGCTTTTCAGATTGGGAGAAACCCCAAGCAAATAATAAAAATGAAACGCCCAGCTGTCCGACCCATATCTGATGCATGAATGATTCTAAATCTCACTTTTGATAACTCCAATAGATTCCTTGCGAAATTTCACACAAGTTAGGCTTTTGAAACACCTCATTTGGCCTTAAAATGAGTGAGATATGGTGGTTTCAATTTTTGGAAGAACTCAAAAATTTAAAGGACGATTTCGTAATTTTCAGGAAATCACACAGAAAAATCTACATAGCAAAATTTTAGTAAAATGCCCATATCTCCCTCATACGATAGCAAAACGCGACGATTCTTGTTGCTACAGCTCAGAAATTACGATACGGATCTAACTGTTCAATAGAAACACAAATCAAACTCATTTGCTCATTATGATACCCTTTTTGCTCAAAACGACGTCAAAACTAAAAATAAACACCATACAATCCAAACACATCCGAAACTCAGCGGAATCCTAGATTTGTCGACAAGTCCATAATCATCATACGAACCTTCTCGAACTCTTTAAACATCCAAACAGGACCGTCTTGACCCGATGTTGATCGCGATCAACTTCAAATCATACCAAAAGCTAGTTTCTCAACCAACCACCCATATCACACCCGAACCTCTCGAAAACCAAACCAACGACTAAGTCATAAATGACATTCTGGACCTAGTGGAACTGTCAGAATTCGATTACGAGCACGTTTACCCAAAAGTTAACTTTTGGTCAAACTTTTCAAACTTAAGCCTTTAAAATTTCAAAAGTTAGATTTTCTTCTTCGATTCTCATCCGATCACCTCGGGAATGGAGTCACCCATCCCTACGAGTCATAAATACACAACATAGCTAACAGAAACAACAAATCTCGGATCCAGGTCTAATTTCTTCCTGTGACCATCTTTTCACCATAAATAGGCATATTCAACATTAACCGACTTAATTGTCAAAAACCAACCATGCGAACTCTAAAATTAGCCCCGTCAATTTCCACAAATCATAACTAATATTTCAAATCTAACGGAATCTTCAGATTAACAATTAGAGCACATTTTCCCAAAGTAAATAATTTATCCAAATAACTGAATGCCGGAATTTCCAAAGTGAAACCTTCTCTTGAAGTGAACCAAATGATATTTGTTTGACTTCAAATTTGTCTAGCAAGTTAAAATAATTATAACGGAGCTTCTGAAATAGACGACATGCAAACTGGAGCACCAGTTCTCAAAACGACTGACCGGGTCGTTACAAATGAAGATTCCTTCTTCATTTTTTGTCTCTATCGATTACAAACATTAAGTGTTGGTGGTTGAAGGCTTTTAAAGACAATCTTTCACTTTTTGTCATCATCTTCCACTACATTTTGTAACCATTATGTATACTTTTTCTATTCTTGTCTTGTATTTAATGAATATGAGTAGCTAATCCCATTAGTTAATGTTTGGGACCAAATGTGTTAGTTATGTGATTGAGTTTTTAAATCAAGCTTTATTTGTATGTTAAAGATGTTTTCTATTAACTCTTCAAGCTTTAATGACTCTTAATGGTGACTAACATTATTTGTACCTAAATACTTTTACTTTGCTTGGAAAAGAAAGTAAAAGTTAGGAAAAGAGTTAAATAGCAAGAATTTGGGGCTTTAAACCCTATCTAATTGCTTGAGCTAAGAACAGTAAAGCTAACTTGAAACTAAAATGGGTGTTCGCATTTCTATATTCTAAGGCTTGGAAAAGCTTAGTAATGATATTTATCAATTTGGTTGGGAAAATTTTGGTAAACTCAAGAAACTCATTGTTTATTACATCTAGACATATAAATGAGTTGAATTGATACCCATTTGCATTACTTTCCTTTGGGATTGCAACCTTAGTTCTTTCTATCAATTGATTAAGTTTACAACAACATTTCTCTAGCAATTATGATATCAATCTTAAAATCAAAAAACATTTATACCCCCTTTCCTAGATTAATAGTCGAGCGGTACACTTAGTAAGTATATTTCTTCATTGTATTCTCTGTGGATTCCAGCCCAACTTCGTTGGGTTCTATATTTGACTAACAATTGCTTTATAGCTATTTAAAGGTGTAATTTGGGCGTACAATACACCACATTTTAAAACTCTCCTATATACAAAAGCATCGTATTTAAGTGGAAAAGAGCATACCCGAGAGGATCCTTAGTTAAAAAAGCGAGACATAAAATAACTTGTTTTTTAATATATGAATCAATCCAATATTGCCAAAAAGAAATAAATAATTCGGAGGAACTAAGTTGAACTTCAAAAGTGAAATGTCAAACACATGAAAAACAAGAGTACATAGAGAAAGAAAAATTAGAATTGATGAGAAAGCAAAACAAACTGTTTAATTTAACAAGAGAGAAAATTTATCGTTATTTACTCGTTTAACCATACAAACTCGACCCAATTTAAAAAAATTGAAATTGAAATCTTTTATTAATAAAAAATATATAAATTATATATTATATATAATGATATAGTAATTTCTTTTTGTGGGGCTTTTAATAATTGGGGCTAAGGCAAAGGCTTTAGCTGCCTTGCCTTACAACCGGCCCTCAATGAGTCGTCAGCTTCATTTTCCAAATCCAGTATTAAATGTTTTATTTTAGTGATAATTTCAGAGATCATTATGGTTTGGTTTCGTAACTTTAATATTTCTTGTACTTTGTAATATTATGCCTAACTCTCTTATTTTGAAATTCTTGTAACAATTATTTAATTAATTTATCATTAATTAAAATATTACAATCAAACCAATTTACCCAATCTTATGATGATTTCTATGGATTTGTTATACTCGCTCCGTCCATTTTTAGGTGTCATGTATATTGAAAATAGATGTCCACTTTTACTTGTTCAATTTGAAAAATCAAGAAATAATTTATCATTCCATACTTATTTTACCTTTATTATTAATTATTGGGTTGGAAACTTCAAGAAATTGTTAGTGGTTGCATAACTTTTAAAATATTTTTATTGATTTCAATTATTAGATGACTTAGTATTAATTAGGGGTGATGTGCACTGCTAAGAAAAACATTGAAATTCGACCAAAAGGTTTCGACCTCAACTGAGGTTGATTTTTACAGCAATTGTTTTTTCAACTAATTTCGACCTCACTAGGTCGATTAATTAACGGGAAAAAAAACTATTTTCAACCCCTTGAGGTCGAAATGTTTTTAATTATAAATATAAACTGAATTTTTTTATTTTTTTTTGTAGAATATAATTAGTTTTTTTTTTTTAAAATTCAACTTTTCGACCTCATGAGGTCGAAAATCCTAGTCAAATTTGCTCAAAGCTGACTTGGATTTTTCGACCACATGAGGTTGAAAATCCATTTACATATTCCCAAATTGGGATATTTTTCCCCAATTCTGTTTCTCTCACTTTCCATTTTCTTCACTCTTTCTCTCCGACCATCTCCACCCACCATCCATTGTAGACCATCCCACCCACCGCGCAGGCATTGACCGCTATTGCTGCTTCTGCTGTCATTCACCGCTGCTACTTCTTCCACCGCCGTTCACCGCTACTGCCGCCACTGATTTGAAAAGGTAAGGTTTTTTTTTTCAATCTCATATTATTCATTATTAGTTGCATTACTTTGTATAATTTTAGTTTAACTACGAATATGTAAACTATTTATTGTTCATTATTAGTTTTTATGGTTTTGGATGTTAACTTTATTTTAGGGTTGAAATTGAACAATGTTGTTGCTGTATTAAAATTGAAATCAATTTATTAGGATGTTTTTTCTTGTTGTATTGAAATTGAACCCTATATATTGAAATATTATTGTTGTTGTTGTATTGAAATTGAAACCTCTATATTGAAATATTGTTGGTGTTGTTGTATTAAAATCATTCACTTCATCAAATCCAAAGGCAAAATGAAGTTATAAGAGACAGTTGGGTGGCAAACTTTATCAAAGTGAGTATGGAATTTTCCAACATAATTATGAAATATATTGGTTAACCAAGGCAGTCCTAATTTACAAGGGTTCTGTAGATTGTAATGCACTTACATTATTTTTTTGGCCTTTATAATATGCCTTGCTATCAGCTTGTATCATGCATTTTGAGGGCTTAACAACTAAGCAAGTAATAAGAGGGTTTAGTATGCCTTGCATGTATAATGCATTAGTCTCAGAAGAGGGTTTCACCTTAAGGTAAAAAGTAATAAGATAATCATTGAACCTACCTTATATTATTAAATACAACAGAATTTAAAACTACCAACTAAAACAAATGCTCGAGTAATTAAAATTAGTATACTCTAGTACTCTGGACTTAAATTAACATTTTGTGTTATTTGTGTAGATGGAATCTCGTAGTTGGATGCACGATAGAGCTTATGGTGATCGATATGGGATGAGGGATGAATTTATAGCCGTTGTCTATGCTTTTGTTGAATATGCAAAGACACTTGATGATTTTACAAGACATGGTGTGGTTAGGTGTCCTTGTGTTAAATGTGAATGTATGAATTATGAGATCCCAGAGATTGTTAGGCTTCATCTATACGATAAAGGTTTTGAAAGTAATTGTACAGTGTGGACTAGTCATGGAGAAACACACAATAGTTTTGGTAGATCTTAGAAGTTTATCGTCGGTGAAAGTAACAAGGGGGTAGAACGTAATGTCCAAAATTCTAGAATGCACGACATGGTTCAGGATACTTATGACATGCATTCGAATTTTGATCTGGTGGTCATGTTGAAGAACCTCCCAATGAAGAGGTAGATGTTTTTATGAAAAGTTAAATCAAGCTAGTCGGCCCTTACATGATGGGAGTCCCCACTCTCAATTGTCTAACGTTGTTAGATTATTGAGTATCAATGCAGATTACAATGTTTCTGAAGGGGTAATGGATTCTGTAATTGACCTCATGCATGAATTAGTTGACCCGACTCTAAAGATACCCGATAATTACTATAAGGCAAAGACATTGGTGTCTAAGTTGGGACTCTCGTCGGTGAGAATTGATTGTGGTGAAAGTGGCTGCATGTTATATTATAAGGACTATGTCGGTCTAGAATCTTGTAAGTTTTGTGGTAGTGACTGGTTCAAGCAGACTCGCAGTAGGAAGAGAGTTGTTGTTAAGGTGATGCATTATTTAACTCTTATACCAAAGTTAAAGAGGTTGTATGCATCTAATAGCTCCACTCCTCATATGAGAGGGCATAGTGAAAATAGAAGGCCACTGGGTGTTATGTGTCAACCTTCTGATGGTAAGGCTTGACAACACTTTGATAGAATCTATCCAGACTTTTTAGCTGAACTACGTAACGTTACGCTGGTTTGTGTTCAGACAGATTCACCCCACATTCTATTTCTGTTGCTCCATATTCTTGTTGGCCTGTATTCATAACCCCGTATAATCTTCCCCCTGAGATGTGTAGGACTAGTCCATATATATTCCTTAATTGCATTATTCCTGGCCCGCGTAATCCAAAAGTTTTGATTGATATGTACTTGCAACCATTGGTTGATGAGCTGAAACAGTTGTTGTGTCACGACCCAAGCCGATGGACCATGACGAGTGCCCGAGCTATACTTGTCAGACACTCCTAAGCATGCATTCGTAACGTTGACATGAATAAAGGTAGGCCACATATATCTCCAGAAAACATTGTACTATCTTATATGGAAAGCAAACCAAATAGAAGCAATGCTTATAAATATTAACTAAATATAAATATGTTGGCATCAAAGTGCGAGCCGACAAGGCTACTATGGACAACCATACAACAACATGGAAGCCGATAAGGTTACATAGTATTCCAGCTACATACAACTGTCTACAGACCTGTATGAGAATGCATCACTGTAGAAAGGACGGGACAGGGCCCCGTCATACCCCTATTTACACAAAAATGTCGTACCAAAAATAAGACAGCAACTCCGGATCAAGTAGAGCACATCAACAACTGCTGAGTGGAGATCCTACTGAGCAGGACCGTCAGCCTGTCTACCTGAACCTGCGGGCATGAACGCAGCCCCCCAAGCAATAGAAGAGTCAGTACGAATAATGTACCCAGTATGTAAGGCATGAAAAGAGTATATATGAGGCATAAAGGAAATATGAGACGTAAGAATCAACCTGTAAGACTGAATATCTCTGTAAGTCATGAAATACATAATGTTATGCATATGCGTATGCAATCTGTATATCTCTGTATACCTCTGAGAATCATGAAATATGTTAGTATCATGCTTATGTATATGAGACATGAGGTTGTATGTAAATATGTGCACATATCATTATAAAGCCTCTGAAGGCATCGTATCGTATCATATCATATCGGCCCCTCTGTGGACATCATCATTATCATATACCAGATGATCAGATGGTGATGCATATATAACGCCTATCCCTTTCCCTATACCCTATATACATATAATATACGCGTATATAACGCCTTCTGGTCATGGATCAATGTGCATATGCATAAATGAATGCAATGCATAAGTAAGATGAATAAATAGAACTCTCGGAGTGACATAAAGTCGTGCTACCTTCGATAAACATGTTTGAGCTAATATCATCAATATATGTAATCTCAGGATCCATGAACACAAGGAATAATAATAAAAGGGGTACAGGAATATCAAAGATCAGAGTACTCCTAATGCTTCTAAGAGTAGAGTGATATGGAAATTCGTTCGTTCGTTCATATCATAAGGATCATGCCAAAATGAAAGAAAGGATAGCCTTAGCATACCTTGTCGTCTACCTATACGCCCAACGTCTACTTCCCGAGCTTGTAACTCTACAAAAAAGGCAACATACACCATAATCAGACCATATTCAACTCTTACAATCCATTCTAAATGAGTAGGTAACTTAACGAAATTCGAGCAGCATTTCCCCTATATTTCTTACTCCAATCCAACTCCAAAACAGCCTACAAACATACACAAGATCATCAACATCAACAACTATAAGATATAATCATATAAACAAGTACAAATCTCTTCAAAATCCCATCCAAAATCAATCTACAAGGCAAGCACTTCAACAACTCACTTTATGACTTACAAAACATATTTTCTTCACCTTAAAACCAACAAATCCTTCCATACATGAATTAATAACAAATTTAAGGTTGTGTTCTTACCTTGAACACTCACAATCACTAAGAAAAATCCTCAGCTTCTACCTCAAACACGCAGCTATGCACCAAGCAATACTATTACTATGTTTTCCTTACTAGTTCCTTGATTCCAAGATGGAAATCCTAATTGATTTGATGTAAATGAGTTTAGAAGGTGTATAGAGGATATGGAGAGGTCGCTGGATCAGTTAGGTGTGGAAATGAATGAAAAATAACGTGCATATACATATATATACAAGCACATAGGTCAGCCACCGCCTATGTGGATCCTTGCGAGGCTGACCGTGCCATCTCGCGAAAAGGCGAATATTTCTCAGTTCTGACATCGTATAGATGAATGGTTTAGTGCGTTGGAAACTAGACTTGTAGACCTTCAATTTTATAGGTGGATCACCTCGTAACACCAAGTATATTGAGAGAAAAGCTCAGTAATATTAGACCCAAATTTCAGCAAAATTTATGAACGTAACTTGCGATGCTTTTCGCCGACTTTTATTTTACAACTTGCTTGACTTCAAAACTTAAGATACGAATATTATATGATTCATGTACCTTAAAACACGACCTCGTTAACACATTAAGCACTCCTAGTTTAACCCTTAAAGTACGAGTTATAACACTGATTCTCTTAACCTCGGAACCTTATGGAACATGCTTAACAATTGTTAAAAGTCTTTCTTAACCTTTATAGGGGTTCCATGGTATCTCTGGGCTTACGTTAGTTTAATTATGACACAAATGGCACAAAAATTTACGAGGTGTAACAAGGATAACTAACATACGATGAATCTCAACGTACAAAACTACGAGGTGTAACATCCTTCCCCCCTTAGAAACATTCGTCCTTGAATGTTTAGCTTGTAGGAGTCTTTGAAAATTTCGATAGAGTCACGTCTATAACCATACCACTACCAACCTGTCACACAGTAGCCCAACAACTCGATGCTACACGGGGCTATATCAAATAATAATAACCATGGCCCCACACGATCAAAAGAAACAACTGTGAGTATATCATTTACCTGAAGCCTGGATCTCCTTGGGAAGTGGAAAAAAGTGTGGGTATCTAGACCTCATATCATCCTCAGTTTCCCAAGTCATCTCCTCAACAGTCCTGTTCCTCCAGTGTACCTTAACTGAAGCTACATCCTTAGTTCGCAATCATCAAACCTGTCTATCTAATATGGCCATTGGGGTTTCTTCGTATGATAACTGCTCAGTAACTTAAATATCATCTACTAGCACAACTCTCGAGGGATCTCCGATGCACTTACGGAGCATAGATACATAGAAGACTGGGTGTACGGACTCTAAATCAAAAGGTAACTCTAGCTCATATGCTACCTTGCCCACTCTGCGAGCAATTCTATATGGTACAATGTATCGAGGACTGAGCTTGCCTTTCTTACTGAATCTCATAACTCTCTTCATCGGTGATACCTTATGGAAAACCCAATCATCTACCTAGAACTTTAAATCGCGTCGTCGATTATCCGCATAGGACTTCTAACGGCTCTGAGCTCCTAATAATCTTTCTTAAATAAGCTTAACCTTCTCAACTGCTTGCTGTATCAAATCTGGTCCTACTAACCTTTTTTCTCCAACATCAGACCACCCAATAGGTGACCTAAACTTTCATCCATATAGAGCCTCATAAAGAGCCATCTGAATGCTGGAATGATAACTATTATTATATGCAAACTCAATAAGCGGTAGATGATCATCCCAGCTACCCCTGAAATCAAGCACATAAGCTCATAACATTTCCTCAAGTGTCTGAATGGTACGCTCAGCCTGTCTGTTTGTCTGGGGATGAAATGCTATATTGAGACTCACATGACTCCCCAATCCTTTCTAGAAAGATCTCTAGAAATTAGATGTGAACTGCGCACCTCTATCCAAAATAATAGACCTAGGAACACCATGCAGTCGTACAATCTCCTTAATATAGAGCTTTGCATAATCTTCTACCGAATAAGTAGTTCTAACAGGTAGAAAATGGGTTGATTTTGTAAGTCTATCAACAATCACCCATATCTAATCATACTAACGCTGAGTACAAGGTAATCCTGTAATGAAGTCCATATTAATTGCTTCCCATTTTCAATTCAAAATCTCGATGGACTGCAATAAACCACCGGGCTTCTGGTGCTCTATCTTAACCTGTTGGTAACTTGGACACTGAGAAACAAACTCCGCTATGTCTTTCTTCATGTCATCCCACCAATACATTTCTTTAATATCATGATACATCTTTGTTGTGCCTGGATGAATAGAATAGCGAGAGTAATGAGGCTCTCCCATAACCTACTGACGAAGTCCTACAGTATTAGGAATACACAATCTACCTCGATATCTGCGAACTCCATCTCCTGTAATCTCAAAGGGTGTCTTCTCTTTCTGAGGAGTTGTATCTTGATAATGGACTACAATAGAATTCTCATACTGACGCTTCTTTACTTCAGCTACCAAAGATGACATCGTTGTATCCTGGAAAGTAACGCTTGCATCATTTGAGTCTAGTAACCGGACTCCAAGACTAGCCAACCGATGAACTTAGCGAGCCATCTCTTTTTTTCCCCTTACTGCAAGTATGACAAAATACCCATAGACTTACGGCTGAGAGCGTCGGCTACCATATTTGCCTTTCCAGGATGGTACAGAATATCAACATCTTAGTCTTTCAATAGCTCTAGCCATCGTCTCTTGCGCAAGTTCAACTCCTTCTACTTAAAGATATACCGGAGGTTCTTATGATCGGTATAGATATCAACATGAACACCGTATAGATAATGCCTTCACACCTTTAAGGCATGAACTACCGCAGCTAACTCAAGATCATGGGTCGGGTAATTCTTCTCGTGCTTCCTCTATTTCCTAGAAGCATAGGGAACAACCTTACCGTGCTGTATCAACACACAACCCAACCCAACACCTGAAGTGCCACAATAAATCACATAGCCATCTGTTTATTCGGGGTCAAAGTTAGAACGGGTGATGAAGTCAACTTATCCTTCAGTGTCTGGAAACTCCGCTCAAAAGCGTCTGTCCACTGAAACTTAGCTGACTTCTGGGTCAACTTTGTCAATGGAGATAAAAGAGAAAAATATCCCTTTATAAACCTCCTGTAATACCTGCCAGACCCAAAAAACTACGTACCTCCGTCAGTGTCGTGGGTCTTGGACAAGTCTTCACAGCTTCAATCTTCTGAGTATCAACTCTAATTCCTTCATCTGAAATAATATGACCAAGAAAAGCCACAGAGTTCAACCAAAAGTCACATTTAATGAATTTCGCATACAACTCTCTATCCCAAAGAACTTTAAGCACCACACGTAAATGATTTGTATGCTCAGCCTCTGATGGTGAGTAAACCAGAATATCATCTATAAATACGATCACAAACAGATCTAGAAAAGGTTTGAATACACGGTTCATCAAATCCATGAATACAACTAGAGCATTAGTCAACCCGAATGACATAAAACGGAACTCATAATGTCTGTATCTAGTCCTGAATGCCATCATTAGAATATCTTTCTCCTTCACCCTAACCTGATGGTATCCCGATCTCAAATCTATCTTTGAAAAGCATTTGGCACCCTGTAATTTATCAAATGACATCAAAGTCTACCATATCTAACTCAATCAAATCTGCTATAGTATGGTGATTACAGACTACGACTACACAACCCCTATATACTCGTATAGCTATCACTGGTTCTCCAACTAGTGTAGACACCTCAAAAGGCTTAATTGACTCAGGATCTATCCCAAACTTACCAGCAATAAATGGAGTAATATACGATAAGGTAGATCCGGGATCAATCAACGCATACACATTATAAGAGGAAACTGAGAATATACCTGTAACCATATCAGGAGACGACTCGTGATCCTGTTGACCATCTAGTGCATAGATGCAGTGCTGAGGACCGCTAGAGCTACATATTGCACCTCTGCCTCTACCACGACCTGTTGGTGCCTGTGAACCGTGTCCTGGAGGGCTTACAGATGAATAAGAACCAACTACAAATCTTGTTGGCTGAACCGTACCTCTACCAACAATAGTCGGATAATTTCGCATAATATGGCCGGGATAGCCACAAGTATAACACACATCAGAATCCAAACGACACTGTCCAGCATGCAACTTACCACACAGAGTACAACGTGGTAATGGCGGCCTTATCTGACCAAAATTCCTCCTGTACTGTGAATTGGATGCCCTAGAACTTTGACCAGGTCCTGAATAAGTAGATCAATCAAACCTCCTGCCTGAGAACTGAGGAGGCGCACTGGCCGCTGGATGGGCCGGATACTTAAAATGCTGCTGCCTCCGACCTCCTCTGAACTCACTAGCAACATCTAAATATCTGGCCCTCTTACCATGGCCTCGGTCATGCTCACGCTCCATCTTTCGCTGTCGCTTACGCTCCTTAAGGTTCTGTGCTTATATCTATATACGAGAAATTTCCATAACTATCTGGAGTGCAGCTGTCATACAGTCATCAATCAGATGCTGCCCTAAACCAACCAAAAATCAGTGAACTTGGTCCTCCATATCAGCCACCACAGCTGGGGCATATCTAGCCAAGGAATAAAAAAGTAAACTGTAGTCTCGGACACTCATGTTCCCCTGCCTAATGTTTAAGAACCTATTTGCACGAGCCCGTCGAATATCTGGCGGCAAGTAATGGCGAATAAAAGCCTCTAAAAACTCTCGCCGAACCGCTAGTGGAGCATCCTCCCCTCTAGGTAACTCCCAAGTCACATACCATTGTATCGCAATATCACGAAGTCTATGAGAAGCCAAATCCACTAACTCAGTCATATTAGCATGCATTACCCTCAACGTCCTCTGCATCCTATCGATAAAGTCCTGGGGGTCCTCATTCTGCTTCGAACCAAAGAACTCTGGAGGTCCAAATTAAGGAAATCCTTGACCCTAGCACTAACTGCTCGGTCTGCATAGTCAACACCAACCCCCTGACGTCGAGCCTGAGCAGCTACCAACCTGGTCAACAATTGAATGACATCTTACATTTCCTGACCCGGTGCGTCTAGCTGAGGAACTGGGGCACTGGAGCAGGTGCTAGAGCTGGTGACTCTCTGAGACCCCCTGGAGAGAGCGGGGTATGCTTAGTCTACGATGGAGACTCACTCTGAGACTCGCCCCTAGCCCTCGTAGCCCATAGGGAACGGCTAGTAGCCTCACCTATCCGTGACTTTCTCTTCAGGGCGGCTGTAGCTTCATAACATATTAGTAAGAAGCAAGTCCTTATAACACAGCTCTATCGCACGGTCTAAGATACGAAAGAACGACAACATCCTGAATGTCCTGCAGCCTCCTGTCTATAAGTGTGGTGCGCGACACAACCATAAACAAGACTCTACCGGACACTGTATGTAGATAACCCTAGGACAGAACTGCTCTGATACAATTTTTCACGACCCAAACTGATGGACCATGACAAGTGCCCGAGCTATACTTGTCAGATACTCCCAAGCATGCATTCGTTATGTAGACATGAATATAGATAAGCCACATAGATCTCCAGATAATATTCTACTATCATATATGGAAAGCAAACCAAATAGAAGCAACACTTATAAAGATCAACTGAATATAAACATGTTGGCATCAAAGTGCGAGTCGACAAGGCTACTATGGACAACCATACAACAACATGGAAGCTGACAAGGCTACATAGTATTCTAGCTACATACAACTGTCTACAGACCTGTATGAGAATGCATCACTGTAGAAAGGACGGGACAGGGCCCCGTCATACCCCTATTTACACAAAAATGTTGTACAAAAAATAAGACAGTAACTCCGGATCAAGTAGAGCACATCAGCAACTACTGAGTGGAGATCATACTGAGCGGGACCGTCAGCCCGTCTACCTGAACCTGCGGGCATGAACGCAGCCCCCCAAGCAATAGGAGAGTCAGTACGAATAATGTACTCAGTATGTAAGGCATGAAAAGAGTATATATGAGGCATAAAGGAAACATGAGGCATAAGAATCAACCTGTAAGACTGAATATCTCTATAGGTCATGAAATACATAATGTTATGCATATGCGTATGCAATCTGTATATCTCTGTATACCTCTGAGAATCATGAAATATGTAAGTATCATGCTTATGCATATGAAAAATGAGGTTGTATGTAAATATGTGCACATATCATCATCAAGCCTCTGAAGGCATCCCATCATATCATATCATATCATATCATATCATATCGACCCCTCTGTGGGCATCATCATCATCATCGTATACCAGCTGATCAGGTGGTGGTGTGTATATAACGCCTATCTCTTTCCCCATACCCCATATATATATATATATATATATAATGCCTTCTAGACATGGGTCAATGTGCATATGTGTAAATGAATGCAATGCATAAGTAAGATGAATAAATAGAACTCTCGGAGTGACATAAAGTCGTGCTACCTCCGATAAACATGTTTGAGCTATTATCATCAATATATGTAATCTCAGGATCCATGAACAGAAGGAATAATAATAAAAGGGGCACATGAATATCAAAGATTAGAGTACTCCTAATGCTTCTATGAGTAGAGTGATATGGAAATTCGTTCATTCGTTCGTTCGTTCATATCATAAGGATCATGCCAAAATGCAAGAAAGGATAGCCTTAACATACCTTGTCGTCTACCTATACGCCCAACATTTTCTTCCCGAGCTTGTAACTCTACAAACAAGGCAACATACACCATAATCAAACCATATTCAACTCTTACAATCCATTCTAAATGAGTAGGTAACTTAACGAAATTCGAGCAGCATTTCCCCTATATTTCTTACTCCAATCCAACTCCAAAACAGCCTACAAA
Source organism: Lycium barbarum (assembly GCF_019175385.1). Classification (NCBI taxonomy): domain Eukaryota; kingdom Viridiplantae; phylum Streptophyta; class Magnoliopsida; order Solanales; family Solanaceae; genus Lycium; species Lycium barbarum. The sequence continues at coordinate 98,247,266 of NC_083343.1, read as the reverse complement.
CATACACATCATCAACATCAACAACTATAAGATATAATCATATAAACAAGTAAAAATCTCTTCAAAATCGCATCCAAAATCAATCTACAAGGCAACCACTTCAACAACTCACTTTATGCCTTACAAAACATATTTTCTTCACCTTAAAACCAACAAATCCTTCCATACATGACTTAATAACAAAGTTAAGGTTGTGTTGTTACCTTGAACACTCAGAATCACGAAACAAATCCTCAGCTTCGACCTCAAACACGCAGCCACTCACCTAGTACTATTACTATGTTTTCCTTACTAGTTCCTTAATTCTAGGATGGAAATTCTAATTGATTTGATGTAATTGAGTTTAGAAGGTGTAGGGAGGATTTGGAGAGGTCACTGTATCAGTTGGGTGTGGAAATGAATGAAACATAACTTTGATATACATATATATACAAGCACATAAGTCAACCACCGCCTATGTGGGTCCTAGCGAGGCTGACTACCCAGTCTCATAAAAATGTGAATATCTGTCTATTCTGATGTCGTATGGATGAATGCTTTAATGTGTTGGAAACTAGACTCGTAGATCTTCAATTTGATAAGTAGATCATCCCGTAAGTCTAAGTACATTAGGAGAAAATCTCAATAACATTAGACCCAATTTCACCAAAATTTATGAACGTAACTTGCGATACTTTTCGCCGACTTTTATTTTACAATGTGCTTGAGTTTAAAACTTAAGATACAAATATTACATGATTAAATTACCTTAAAAAAATTCCTCTTTAGCACATTAAGCACTCCTAGTTTAAGCCCTAAAGTACGGGTTATAACACTGATTCACTTAACCCCAAAACCTTATGGCACATGCTTAACTATTGTTAAAACTCTTTATTAACCTTATAGGGGTTCCAGGATCTCTCCGAGATTACTTTAGTTTACTTATGACACAAATGGCACAAAAATTTATGAGGTGTAACAAGGACAACTAACAACGACGAATCTCAACATACAAAACTATGAGGTGTAACATGTGTGTTGTAGGGATTGAGACAAATGTTGTTTCGCTTAAGTAGAATTTTAATTTGAGGGCCGCTTTAATGTGTACTATTAATGATATTCCTGCGTACGGGATGTTTTTTGGGTGGATGACAACCAGAAAGTTAGCATGTCTCACTGTATGGAGAATACTAAGTCCTTCACTTTAAAAAAATAGCAAACAAAAATTCATGCTTTGATTGTCACCATCGGTTCTTACCGATGTATCATCCCTATAGAAGAATGAAAAATGCATTAATGAAGTATACAATTGAACTATACTGTCCACCTCCAGTACTTTCTGGTGAGGATATTTTGGAGAGAGTTCAGAACCTCCCAAAGGTTACTGAAGAAAAATCGTACAGATTCGATGGGTATGGGGTTTACCATAATTGGATAAAGCAGAGAATATTTTGGGAGTTGCCATATTAGAAGGATAATCTTCTGCGACATAATCTTGGTGTCATGCACATTGAAAAAAATTACTTTGTAATTTATTTAACACAGTGATGCATGTGAAGGGAAAGACCAAAGATAATGTTAAGGCTAGAGTAGACTTGCCTTAGTATTGTTGATGAAAAGAGTTAGAGTTGTAGCCGAAATAGAAACGGTTCTTAAAGCCTAAGGCTAGCTATTCTTTCACAACCGAGCAGAAGCAAAAGATTTGTGAGTGGGTCCAGAACTTGAAGATGCAGATGGGCATGCATCGAATTTTGGAACACGCGTTGATATGAACCAAGGGAGGATACATGGGATGAAAAGTCATGACTATCACATTTTCATGGAAATTTTACTCCCCATTTCATTTAGTGGCTTGACTGAACGAATCTGAAAACCTATAATAGAAATTAGTTTGTTCTTCAAAGACTTGTGTTTCAATATGTTGAGGGAAGAGAACCTTTCTCGGATGGATCATAATATTCCAATTATCACAAACAAATTGGAGAAGATTATTCCACCGGGGTTCTCTGATGTGATGGAACATCTTGCAATTAACCTTGTATAAGAAGCCCGACTCGGAGGTCCAGTTCAATATAGGTGGATGTATCCCTTCGTGAGGTAATGACTAACTTTTTATTCCTATATAATCACTTTTTTTGAAAAATATCATATATAACACAGTATAAATGCAGGTCTATTGGTAAGTTAAAAAGGGCTATCAAGCAAAAATCGAAAGTGGAAGGCTTAATGTGCGAAGTTTACCTTGCCAAGGAAACAACCCATTTCTGTTCTTACTACTTTCGGAACGATGTGTCTTGTTTGAAAAACAAGCCTAATCGACACTATGATAAAGGTTTGAATAATTCTTTGCCAGAGCTGATATTGATCTTCAATCAAGTAGGTGATGGGTCAAAAAGACATGTGAGACCGTTGAATCAAATGGAGGATAAATTGGCATCGACACATATCTTGTTAAATTTCCCAGATATTCAACTTTATTATGAGTAAGTCGAAATGAAATTGTAGAAATTATTCATTTAAAATATAAAAGCGACTAACCTCAATTCCATTTTGTTGCACAGTCTCTTATTGTTACACCCCGAAAAATTTCGCGCTACCAAGGTTGTAGACAGCTTAGTATGGGCCTGAAGAAGAGAAAAGTTATGCGAGGATTAAGGAGAAATATTATATTATAAGAGTATAATAATGGTATACGTATGACATTTGAAGGCCATATGGGGTGAATTGGTTCATATGTCACTTGATGGAAATCCCTCGTGGCTGTAAGCTAAGTGGGGACCACACGCCGGAGATTTATAAAGGACACATGAAAAGATATATGAGTAGTACATGAAAAGTTGAGCAAGTCCTAAGAAGGACCCATAAGCCAAATATGGGCATAAGCCCTCCAAAAGGACGATTTAAGGAAACATTTTCGGATAATCTGACTTGGAGGGGCCACAATGCTATTATTAGTTTAGAATTTGGACAAACACCAAGAATTAAAGTTGTATATAATTGAAAGATATTTCCAACCATAGGTCGTGGGCCCTCACACGATATCGGGATCAAGATTTATGACCTTTTTACTGAACAAACGCGCAGTCAGAAAAATTAGGCCTGCAAAGGGAACGCGATCGCGCTGAAGGAATTTTAAGTCGGTCCAGGCAGATCCTGGACCACTATTTAAAGGGGCCCACCCCTTATTTTCCCCAACAAACACCTCAAATATTCTGCAAAATTCTGGAGAATTCTCCCCAAACCCCCAAGCCAACGTTTTAGCCCAAACCAGGTAAAAATTCCCAAATTTCGAACAGGTATGTTAAGGCTCGTCCTTTTCTTTCAAAGGCATGATTCCTATGTTATGATTCCATAAATGTTTCCATAACCGCCTTGTTTTCAAAGGCTCGACGTTCATGACTCTTAAAGCCTCTTATGATGCCAAATGGAATATGTTCTATGATGATTGTGACGATGATGATGATTCTCTTCTTTTGAAACTCCGAAGCTATGATTTGAAGGCATTATGAGACTATTGAGCCATTCCATGAATCCCTTAACTGTACTTATTGTTGATGGTCTCACCTCATGTTACTCGTTCCTTCGAGGTGAGATATAGCGATGATAACGATTCTATTTCCAGAGCTACCTAAGTTTATGATTCTCGAGACTCCCGTGACATCGTTGATTTCATCTTGCAATGGTTGATCCTTCAAGGATTGAGATGATGATAATGGTAATGCTAATGATGATGTTGATTTCATTTATGTATTTTTATGTGTATGTATGTATGTATGTATGTATGTATGCATTGCATCCACTGATCAGCTCGGGATAACATCGAATCCCGAAAGGGACGGGTAAGATAACACCGAGTCCCGAAAGGGCCGAGTAAGATAATACCGAGTCCTAAAAGGGCCAGATAAGATAGCACCGAGTCCCGAAAGGGCCGGGTAAGATAGCACCGAGCCTATATGGCCGGGTAAGATAACACCATATAAGATGCTATATATATGTATATATATTACCGCGCCTTAACGGCCAGACGAGATATTATATCTGGATATGTATGGAAAAGTCTTTTTTTTTTAAAATCTAAGCATGCACGACATTCGCCTTAAAAGGGCATTCAAAGGCACAAGCTGATCCATTTTATGTTACTTATCCTCATACATTCATTATATTATTTCCCATGTTCGGTATTTCTTAATATGTTACTATTCATGCCTTACATACTCAGTACATTGTTCGTACTGACGTCCCTTCTTGTGGACGCTGCGTTCATGCCCGCATATGTAGATAGACGAGACAAGAATCTTCCATAGTAGGATGCCTTCAGGTACCAGCTCTGATTGGTGAGCTCCATCTCTTCCTGGAGCGCTACCGAGTCTATATATATATATATATATATATATATATATATATATATGTATGATTTTGTTCAGGGTATGTCGGGGGCCCTGTCCCGACTTGTATACTTCCGTCATGTTCTTAGAGGCTTTGCAGACAGTTCCTATGTATGGCTTAGTTCAAAGTGTGACGATAGTAATGTTGGCATCATGGGTGCAATGTACATATACTCATGCATGATATTATGCTTGTATTTAGCCTCTCGATCCTATTTTTTCCATTTGAGACTCAAAGGATGTAAGTTATAAGTTGGTTCGCTCGGTTTCCGTAAGGTGCCGGGTGCCAATCACGCCTTACCAAGTGTAGGGTGTGACACTTGTGGTGATACATGGCCGAGAAAAAGTGTACGGCCAATTTGAAACGTGGTTTAACAATTATGTCACTTTTATAATTTTCTAACACAAAGTTACCATAATTACAAAGTTTTGAAATCTAATGTTTCTAACTTTCTATTTCTTAACTTTTAATAGGTTCACAATACACCTTGTGGTTTTCATGAACAATTTTTGAAGGACTTATCTTTGGAGCCCATTAGTGCCCATTGTATGGACAAATATGTGGTTAATGGTTTCAAATTTAATACTCGAGAATGTGCTAACCATATGAAAACTAATAACAGTGGTGTGTGGGTTAAAGGTGCTGATGGTGTTGATTATTTTGGTGTAATCGACGAGATTTTAGAATTAGAGTATTCTAGTTGTCCAAGAAAAAAAATTATTCTATTTCGGTGCAACTGGCTCGATCCAACCCCAAAATTAGGTACGAGGGTACTGAAAGAGTCCAATATCACTGAAGTAAAGCACATGCAGAGAGATACAACTTATGATCCTTTCGTCATTGCACACAACGTTAAGCAGGTGTACTATGTCCCTTATCCATTGCGACCAGATAAGTTAGATTAGTGGGTGGTAATTAAAACCAAGTCTGTTGGTCGTGTGGAAGTTGAAAATAACCTGCCTGCTGCCTTTCAAAATGACGACATATCACTCGTTAAACAAATAGTCGACCTTGAGTTAGAAACTGAACTGGAGCATGCAGAACATATATTAGAAGAAATCAATACAGAAGAACTTAATGAAGTAGTAGAAGAAAATGATGAAAGTGAAATAGCCGATGAGGTAGAATGGTCAGACGAGGTAGAAAGTGATGAAAATTATCATGTTTTTCATTTTAGAACTATTAATATGTGTCATTTTATTTATTTGATTGTAAGAATTATAAGTATCCGAATACTTAAGCTTCCTTTTGTATTATGATATAAAGTATGTATTTCATGTATTCCCTAAAATTGCTCTATTCATGTAATTCTCATCAGTTTGGTTACTTTATCAACAGGGTTGCTATGCAAATCAACAATCTTGGTGTAACCTTTTTTTTTTTCCTGAAAAAGATAGCATTTTTTTGGTAACATTGTCTATTTCTAGTGCTTTTAAATTAAAGTTGATCCACCTTAAGGTTGCTTCAAGTTTTCAAAACTAACAGTACATGTTCTACATATTGTTATTGTCCATATATCCAGTTAAAATATGATCAACTGATGGTCATATCATTTAAATATTGCTACTTCATAAAAGGAGGACTAATTTTATCATTTTTGCTTTTCTTAATCCTTCAATGTTGCTGTTGTTGGCAGTTGGCATATTATAGTTTTAAGACTTCATTTTTCCATTCTTTCCTATTTCATAATTTTCATTTGTTGTTAGGTCTATCACTTGGAATCAGTCTCTTTCTCTTTTCGGTCAAAACCATTTGACGTTTTAAAATATTTAGATAGAATGGTTGAAAGCTGGAGAATGCATGACTGTCATATGTGAAGTTGTTGTGAGTAATAGGACCATTGATGCACTTAAACGAGCTTTGGAGGCAATTCAGTCTTTTGAGAGTGTCGTCAAGGCTGAGTACTATTTGAGTTGTTTTTCTAATATTGATTTTGAAGTTGAATTCCAGTAGCCACAATTACTATTGTTAAAAGATTGACTTATTGATAGTCATGCTAACTTTTCACCCCTTAAAAACTAACAGTACTTATTCTACAGTACTTATTCTACAGATTGCTTTTCACTTAACTCTGTTTGGTTTATCAAATGTTTTAAATAGCTAAGTTGCAAGTTTAAACTAGCTAAAGAATCCCAATGTGTCATTGTTTTGTGTGTTTAAATCTGAAGCCTGCTTGTTTTTTAACAGTATGTCTCGTTCACCTCTTTTAGTAACCTTTTTTTTGTTTCTTGTGTAGATGGCGGGTGATAATAGGGCTAAGGCTATTTCTAAAGCCTTTAAAAAGTAAAAAAAGAAGACATTTTTTATACCACCAGAGGGCGTAGTGCCAAGTCCCTTTCGGATTGGACCCAGAGATCCTGCCCCTTACCTCTCATCATGTGGCCCTCCATTGCCACATTATAAGGAAGTGAAAGGGTTGGCATGGAGTCAGCCGACTAGTCATGTCACAGTGCACCCTTTTTTTGGCCTCAAGGCTAAACAGAACCACATGCATGATCTTAGTCCCCTGGCACACCTGGCACGATCCCACATGGTCTCCCTGAATATTGTCATGTATCACAGCGAGCGACTATGAGCGGTACTCCAATTGCTACTCCTAGCTCGACTATGTCACCGCCATCGACTTCATCTAACCCATATGTTGGGACATCGGGGCGTCATGAAAGTAGCTCTAATTTTGACGAAGAACCTCCCCAGTGAGGAGACCCTCCATAGCTTGAGACTTTTGATGAGTATGGTAGTCTCATAATCAAACCAGTTGGATTCGGGTAAGTATATTGAATTTGCATAAGTTATTTACTTTATTTTAAAACATCTAAGGTAATACTTTAATTATTTAATTATATTGATGCAGCTTCTTTCCAGGCAAAGCAACTAAAAGGGTTTCAAAGTGAGTCAAATCTGTAACGACCCGCTCGGTCGTTATAGTCTTTTAGGCACTTTTTTACCTTTCCCCAAGCTTGTTAGCTCACTTTTGATCCGAGGGGACCGTTGACATGCTTCCCAAGGTGTTTGGATTTAATTTGGGTGACTTTTGAAGAAAACTGGGCTTTAAGCGAAAAAGAGTTGACTCAAAGTTGACTTTTGGATAAACGGGTCTTTTTAAAAAATTTGTCGATTCCAAGAGGTCCGGATGGTCTTTTATAACTTGTGTGTATATTCAGTTTGGTTCCCAATGCACATGAGTGCATTTTAGGACTTGGGTTGGGAAGTTGATGTTGAGGTATCGGGGGTTGACTCGGTCAACGAGATCTCTGTTGGGAATTTTGATGCCACGAGTGCCTTCGTAGCGTGTTTTTATGTGTGTTTGTGTATGGGGTATGTGAGTAGATGGCCTTGGGTGATAGAAGGGATTTCAGGATTGATATTGTGATCTTTAGGGAATCTGGTTCATGTGCTTGCTATAGTGACACCTGTACCGCATCAGCAATACCACTATAGCGGTTGCTAGGCCGCTAAAGCGGCCAAGTGCATTTGTGGGTTGACAGTCGTGGCTGTCTGAGTGGCTATCGAGGAGGTCCCGGTGTAGCGGTCTCGCTGTCGCAGAAGCGGTATCGGGCTAATTAATTCATTAACCGAGCATTAAAAGCCCTAAGTCCCTCATTCCTTATTATTTTGACTTTAGATTTCTTGAGAGCTTTTCAAAGTGATTCTTGGGGGAAACTCTTGGTGGTAAGTTCTCTAATTCCTTTACTTTTCCATTTTCCTTAATCACCTTAGAATTCCTTTATCATGATAGTTCATTAAGTATTTGATGATATAAAGGTGGGTTTCTTGGGTTCTTCATTCTAGGCTTCTAAATCATGATTTATTATTTGGGTTAGCTCTAGTAAGCATGGAATTGATGATTAGAACCTATTATAGCATGATTCTTCCTAATTAGTGGCTAAATTAAGGGATTGGAGGTTAGGGTTTATACCTAAATCTGGTTCTTCTAGCTTGATATTGATGGGAATTGATCACTTAGAGCTTTAATTTCATGTTGAGACCTTTAGATTCCTAATTTTACCCTTTTAGTTCATAAACCCCTATTCCATAGGTTGGGGATTTGGGTCTTGAATAGAAGTAGGGTTTATTTGATGTTCTTCTTGATTTTAATTCCATGATTCAGATATGTTAGACTTTCATTATCTCGAGGCTCAAAGGGAAGGGAAGACGAAGGAGTGATTGTTGGAGACTTTGTTATACGGCCTTCCAGGTAGATTATGGATTACCTTATGGTGAGACTTCGATTAGCGAATCGTATGTTTAGATGATATTATAGGAGAATGCATGTAAGCCTTCGGGGACAAAGCTGGGATGGATATTGGCTTAGGTTCGACCTTGTTGTATGATTTGGGGCTAGCCACCCCATTGTGTTGTTTAATAATATTGATATATTTACTTGTGGGTTCGTTGATACATAGAGACATTGATAGTTGTGGCTAGTGATATATTATGGATTTGATATTGTTGTACTTACTCGTTCGATACTGAGATAAGAATAGTGGTTCATTGTGGCTTATTGTGTAGCCTTATTGTTGATGTTACTTGTGTGCCATATGTGGGGCTGTTTTGGATTATATTGGTTGTTGATATCACATTTCATCATATTCGCATTTCCATGGTACATTGATATATGCATGGTTCTGGTACTGATGATGATATGTGAGAGAGTGTAGTCTTCGAGGTTTCTGCCGGAGAGAGTAAAAGAGAGATGAGTGTTCGTTGCCCGAGGTTTCTTGCCGGGAATGATGGAGTGTCTGATGCTCGATTTCTTTGTCGAGATCGTGAGAGTGTGCTCGTGATCCGAGGTCATATTCCGGAGCGAGTGGTACGTGGACTTCGCGGGTTCCCCATGGGTCATGATCGCCGAGACGTGGAGTCATTCTATCCGGGACATATTGTACAAAACTGCATATGTATTGCATTCATCCTACATACATTATTGCATTGCATTGCATCTTGGTTTTTTGTTGGTTGTTGAGATAATACTGTGATATAGTGATTCGAATTGCTATACTGAGACTTGGCATAATTGGGATTAGATGCCACAACGTAGGTGATGACTTGTACCGTGGATATAACTTGTTGTTGACTTGTACTTGTTGGTTTATGTGTTTATCTTACTTTGTCGTCTTTATATACGTTATCTAGTCTTAGTCGGCCTATGATATATACCAGTACTTGTTGTTTGTACTGACCTGCATTTGCTGCATTCTTTTATGAATGCAGAGTTCCATGTGGGTTCGACCTCTACACCTCGTGGCTGATAGTAGTTCGAGGGCTGTTGTTTGGAATCTTACAGGGTGAGCACGAGGTCGTTCGCCGCCTTGAAGATTCTTCTTTTATTTATGTATTATTTGATATTTTGAGACATATTGACACTATTGATGCATCTTTATTACCTCCAGACTTGTAGATTCTAGCTAGAGGCTCTTGTCTGGTTAGACTAGAATTCTGGTGTATTTCTACTATTTCCGCTTTGTTATATTATTATCGTGAGACTTCCGTTATCCTACTTTCTTCCGCTTATTTATTATCTATTTATGTCTTTTATGAGATATTGGATTAAGGGTTCGCCTACCAAGGTGGGAAGGGTAGGTTCCCTCATGACTTAGTGAAATTGGGTCGTGACAAAATCACTCAATAGAGGCGTCATTCCGTCTTGGGGCAAGGTGCCACCAAATCTGAAGAGGCAGATGTTTTTAAAGTTCAGGGTATTTATTATTTGTAGTAAAATAATATAACTATATCTTGATTTTTTATGGAATATTCCTTATATATTAATGAAAACATTTTAATTTCGTTGCAGACAAAGTGTTCTTGGAAGCAGGAACATGAGCCATTAGTAGAGTAGAATTTCAAGAAAAAGGCTGGGAAAATACTTAAGGATGCATTACGTAGAGCCCGTGTCAATGTCCAGCATTCTAAGTGGATCCATGATGAGTTCTGGGAGCAGCTACTGCGCTACTGGAAGACTGATCCGATGTTTTTGAAGCAAAGGGCTAATGGGAAGAAGGACAAGGCCTCAGAGAAGGGTGGATCGCTACACACTAGTGGGGCCATGAGCCATGAGGACGTGAGGATGAAGCTGGTATGACTCCCTCTTTAGCTTTGGCTGTCTGTTATGCAATTTAATCCTTCCATAGCTTTGGTTATGTTGCTCTATTGAAGCTAAGGCAAATTAAGAAATAGAAGGGGTTAAATGGGTTCCAATCCGAGCTCGCCGCTCGTCGTGTTGATGAAGTTTTGCTGGTAATATTGTATGTTGATTGTTGATGAGTCTACCTGAACCCTGTTGTATTGGTATTATCTGGTTGTTGTTGTTTGGTATTGGAGGAAGTGACAGTTACAGGGGAAACTAGTATAGTTTGATGAAACTTTTGCTTAACTCACAATTTCCTTCTTAAAATCTTTCTTGTTCATGGTCATATATCTGTGCACAAGTGTTGTTTTTCCTTAATAGGTTTAAATCAAATGACAGAGTAATTAAGGGAAACTAACCTTTCAATAGCAGATGAGCAACAAGCTGCAAAAGCACTGCAAAAAAAAAAAATACTATGAGAAAACACAAATATGAGTATCAGCAAAAATAAATTGGGTAATAAAGCATATAAGATACAGTATGTAAACAAGATAAAATTTGAGTGGCTAAAATCATATCTGCAAAATTTATCTTTAGATAACATGCTTAAATAATCCCTTAACTTTAAATGGGTTATTTACGGTTTAGCCATTACAAGGCAGCAAAAGTTGAAGATGAAAATAAATTTTGATTAGTGACCACACAAATGTCATTGTTTTGTCCATAATATCACAAAATCAAGTAAATGGATTGCAAGTTTTGAACAAAAATGGAGAACAATGGATTAATGTCAATGTTGCACCAAATTCCTTCCTTGTTTTGTCTGGGATCCCTTCATGTACTTGTAAAAGCATGGGCGAATTAAAAATTTTTGAGTTTTATTGATTCAAGATTCTTGGAAAAACATATTATGGGGTTCTTGATATATTATCTACGGAAAAGGGCAAAAAATGCCCCCGAACTATTGGAAAGGGTCTAAATATACCCTCAGTCCACCTATTTTGCGAAAAATACTCTTGTGCTTAACATTATAGATTAAACAAGAGTCATTTCATACTTGTTCTTTATTGTCCTTGGAGTTACTAAACAGATTATTAATGATTGAAAAGAGAGCTTGTAATCTATAGGTCATTTTTGTGTTAATCTATACTTAATATATTCTTAGTGTTACACCTCCTAATATTTTTGTGTAGTTGATTTTGTCATTTATATGTGTGAATAAAGTAAGTTAGGATGTCGTTTGTGTTTTTGCCATTTGAAGATGAATTTATTAGCAATGAGGAGTTTCCATAAGAGAGTTTCAACAAAACCTCTGTAACAACCTAAAGTTTATAATTTCTTGTTGCTTACTTTTGTAGTTTTTAATCTTGATTTGTTTGCAGGAGCTCCAGTTCAGGCAGTACCTCAAGATGAGATCTTCAAGATTACTCACATGAAGAAGACGAAGAACGACGACAGTATAGACCAATGTGTTGAGCCAAGGGCTGAGCAAACCTATGTAAATCACTAATTAACAATAATAACTACTTGTTTTTACTAAATTTAGCTACTAATATTTTATCCTTCAACTTCAGATTGAATTTCAACAACACTTTGGGGAGTTTGCTACCACTCAGTCAACTGGCACTCCAATGACCCAAGATGTCATGCCCTGAACCATGGCCCGAGCGAAACACTACACTCAGTACCTTGTTGCATATGACCGAGCTAACCACATGGCTTGCTGGATCAACATGGGGTATGAACTGATGCAGAATATAATGTAAACATGCATAGTGAGAGTAAAACATGGGATTAAATAATCATAGTCTAAAAATATTATTATATCATGAATGCGGAAATATAGTACGATAGCCAACGAGGCTAACTCAACTGAACATCTGACATGACATAACTGACTAGTCTATAAAACCTATAACATGAGTCTGACTGCTAAATTATTTACTGGGATAAGGCCCCTGGCACACCTTAACTACATAACTGACATGAAAATAAAGTAGAGATAACACCCCAAATGGAATGGCGCTCACCAAAATCTGATACTAGCAACGTCCTAACAAGCTGATGCGTCGTCCGGTAAATCAATACCTGCATTGTGAAATGTAGGTCCCCGGGCAATAAAAGGGGACGTCTGTACATTTTAATTGTACTGGTATGTAAAGCAACTGAATGAAGTAAACATGGCACATGAAATCGTAACGACCCTTTTGGTCATTATAGACTTTCCGACATTTTAGCCCTTTCCCGAGCATTGATAAGCTCACTTTTGATTCGAGGAGACCATTAACACGCTTCTCGAGGTGTCTAGATCGGATCCGGGTAACGTTTTGGTGAAATTGGGCTTAAAGTGAAAAATAGTGGACCCAAAGTTGAGTTTTGGGTAAACAGACCTTTTTCGAAAATCTATCGATTACGAGAGATCCGGATAGTCATTTAGAATTTGTGTGTGTATCCGGTTCGGTTCCCAATGCACTTGGATGCATTTTGGAACTTGGGTTGGGAAATTAGAATTAAGGTATCGGGGGTTGACTCGGTCAACGAGACCTCCGTTGCGAATTTTGAGTCAACGGGCGCGTTCGTGGCGTGTTTTTATGTGTGTCTATGTGTATGGTATGTGAGCAGATGGCCTCGGGAATTAGTCGGAAAATCAGATCGAATTGTGAAGCTTGGGTGAACTTTTTGGTATCTAGCGCCCACTTTGGCGGCACCAACATCGCGGCAGCGGTACCGCTGGAGCTGTTACCCTGCCACTGGAGTGGCCCAAGCCATTTGGGCTTGACCGCTTTAACCACTAGGGCGGTCCCAACGTCGCCAAAGCGGGGGACGGGCAGTGGGTAAAATTAATGAAGTGTCAAAAGCCTTTAGTCCCTCATTTATTTCCATTTTGAAATTAGAGCTTCGGGACTGTTCTTGGAGATATTTGGAGAAAACTCTTGGAGGTAAATCTTGCTAATCCCTTTTCTATTTCATTAATCCTAATCATCATAGATTCCTCCTTATCTTAATAATCCCTTAGTAATGGAAGATAAAAGTGGGTTTTGATGAACTTTCTCTCTAGGCTTTTTAATAGTAAAATTGATGGGGCTTATGCTAGATCTTGATGAATCTAAGGTTATTAATCACTTATCTTCCATTATTAGTGTTGAATTCTTGAATCAAATAGTTAGGGTTTACATCCAATTTTGGGGGTTTTGCTTGAAATCAGAAATTAGGCCTATCCTTGAGTTAAACTAGCAATTACTGGTTAGATTATGATCACCTAGTGCTTAATTTGATATTTTGGTTTCAAATTTTCCGTTTCCCCAATTACTATGGTTAGAATTGACCTAATTTTAAGGGTAGCAATATGGTATCATTCTTCAAGATTTCTAATCTATATTTCGATTATGCTCAAACTACTTAGGTTATGAGACTCAGCGGAAAGACAAGGCAAATGAGTAAGTTGTTGGTGTTTGTGGGTCGGCCATCCAGGTAGTTTATGGCTTACCTTTGGTGAGTCTTCGTATAGTGAAGCATATATTTAGATTATATTGTCGGAGACAGCATGTGAACCTTCGGGTATGAAGTTGGGTTGGATATTGCCTTAGGTTGGGCCCTGTTGTGTGTTTGGGGCTAGCCACCCTGTTGTGTTGTGATTTGATTGTTCTATTATGTTGGCTTGATGCCATGAGTCGTTAGTAGATATTGAATTACGTGTTACCATCTTGATTACGATGATTTTGGCGTACCCACTGTTGGTACTTATGACTCTGATATATTGTTGGCATACCCACTGTTGGTACTTGTGTTTCAGATATATTATAGGCATACCCATTGTCGATAGTTGTGATATTGAGCATGATTATTGATGATGATACCTGCACTGCAGGCATTCTCATTCTTCATGATATACTATTGAGATACTGATAATACTTGATGAAATACTGTGATGCGTTGGGCTCAATTTTTACTTGAGTGACGTGAGAGTTCGATATCTGATGTTCGTTTAGGAATCATGGATTGAGTGAGTGCGTAGACTCTGCGGGTCCCCCAGGGTGGTCCCGGTGAGAATCCCTCGTGGGCAAAGATTCGGGTCCCGTTTGTCTGTTGGGGCAAAGATCCGAGCAGGTGGCACTTAGACTTCGCGAGTCACCTTGGGTTGTGTCACGACCCGACTAGGGCCATGACGAGTACCCGGCACTAACCACCGAGCACCACTCGTTCTATTACTCATTCTGCGTTCGTTCATATATCTTATGCTCATAATCATAGAAAAAAAAACATTTTCATTTGGAACATATTTTACCTTTATATACATAAGCCCTTCGACTATCAAAATAATATACATACAATAAGAATGTCGTGAGACCATACTACCCACACAAGTGTATCTACGAGCCTCTACTAGAGTACTAGACATATGAACGGGACAGGGCCCCATCGTGCCCAAAACATATATACACAAAAGAATAACTCAATGGCACCTCCGGAGCAATAGAGTGCTCTCAAAGTCTGCTAATAGTTCCTACGAGTCTGGATCACCTCCCTATCTGCCTGTGGGCATGAACACAGCGTCCAAAGAAAAAAGATGTCAGTACGAACATTGCACTGAGTATGTAAGGCATGAATGAAATGAACATAATAGAGAAATCATAAAATATAAGATGAAGATATAACCTGCTTGACTTTTAAGAGTGTGAGCATTTTAATCATATCACATATATCATGAATTCACATATATAATCATATCACATATATCATATCACGTACACCCTCGTAGTTAACCCCGTCCGGGTAACCATCATACGCCGCCCACTAATGGTGTCATGCCCGGCCCTCTAGGCTCGGTGTAATCATAAGCAGCCCGCCTTAACGGTGACATGCCCGACCATTTAGGCACGGTGGAATCGTATGCAGCGCGCCTTCGCAGTGACATGCCCGGCCATTTAGGCACGGTGTAATCATATCATCATATACTCATCATGAACTTATCATCATCATACATTTGTCATAGAACATGCATTAGAGCTTAAATACAATCTATATCTATATCGGGGTGACATAAGGTCGAGAACCCCCGATTTCATTACGGAGTGATCATATTCATCATATCTCACCTTGAAGGAACTAATATTTAAGGTGAGCGTACACAAGGAACAACATCAATGGACCCATACTTAGGATCATTAACCTCATGGACATCATATCTTACTTTAGTACCTTTATACTTAAACTCATCATCATCATTATCATGCTTGTGTCGTATCTCTTTTCTTTATCTTATACATATATAGCTCTTTATAGTCATAGACTCATAATTTCCGTTATATAGGAAGATCATGGAAAAATAGGGAGATTCATTCCATTGGATTCATGCCTTAGAAGGAAAGGACTAGCCTTACATACCTTTTCGTTTAGCTAATCTATCGCTTGATCATTCTCCTTCAACGCTCACGTTTCTACCTTCAAGAGAGTTCGGATTAACATTAGCCATTCGATCACATGAACATGTTTAACTAAAGCTAGAGGAAATTGGGCAGTATTTCCTTTGTTTATACAACTTTCCCCATATCATATATCAACTTCCAAACATCTATAATAACACTCATAATATTATAACCAACAATCTTCATTCACTCTACATTATCCACATTTCACAATTTCACTTCAATTCTTCCATAATCATGGTCATAGTTCACTATTACATTTACTCGCATATAATGCTTATCCCATGTCCTTGATATCATTTATAACATAATCATAATCACAACATATCAAGAATCATGACTCATTATAAGCTACTACTCAAAATCTCATTATTCTCATCTTTGTAACCCATTTTCTATCCCCTTTCATAATCTAAGTCTTTCAACCTCTCAATATCTTAAACAACATGGAATGATCATAAAACTTACCTTAGATAGTGTAGGAATGGGCTTTGAGTGGAAATACTTCACTTGAGCCAAAACCCTAATTCATTTCCAATGGAATTTCTTGACTTGGATGAACTCCAATGAGTTTCTTACACTTGGTTTTCTTGGTTTGATGAAGTTGATCATGAATTTCTCTTGAGTTCTTGTGGAAGAAGGATGGAGAACTTTCTAGAGTGTTCTTGAAGTGTTGGGTGAAAATGAAATAAATTGAATGAGGTTGGTCCCTTATATTAATTTTAAAAGCTGTCCCGACTCAATTCTACGGACCAACATACGGTCCGTATCTTTTATATGGACTGTATGTCTGGCCGTATCTTTGGTCCAGTGGAAGTCCCATTCTAGGCAGAACATACGGCCAGTATGTTTTATACGGTCCGAATGTTGGACCGTATATTGCCCAGCTTTCGGAAATTCATTCTAGTCGACTCGTTTGGTCTCCAATCCTTATGAAACTTTCTTAACACTTGTTTAACACCTCATTAGCAATCTAAGGTACATTATAACTCTCCTCCAAGACATCATCAAGTCACCATTAACTTGTTACTCATAATTCTTCTCTTGCCTCGAATGTTTTTGAAATCTCAATTAGGGTCATCAAATGTTTTTTCTTACTTACTGAAACATCGTATACTTCGTGCCCTTCGTTACTCTATTCACTGTACATTAACGAAAAGTTTTCCCAGGTGCAATATTCTTCCCCCCTTTTAGAACATTCGTCTTCGAATGTTAAGTTCTTGAGAATTCTACGAAAATTTCGCCAGAGTTTCTCCTGTAATATGGCACTACCATCCTATCACAACAGCCCATAATAACAATACCTCACAGGGCTACGACATAATAGCAATAGAATTTGGCCACACACGACCCAAAAGCATAAAAAGAAAACGTACATACCTCATAATCTTGATGTTTTATCTTAGATCTCTTCCGGGGGCTGGAATAGGTGCGGGTACTTGGATTTCATATTTTCTTCCGCTTCCCAAGTCATTTCTTCCCAGTTGTTATTTCACCATAAGACCTTAACTGAGGTTACTTGTTTATTTCTAAATCTCCGTACTTGCCTATCTAGTATGGCAATGGGTACTTCATCATAAGCCAACCTTTCTGTCACTTGAACATCATCTATCGGAACAATCCTCGCAGGATCTCCAACATACTTACGGAGCATTGAGACATGAAAAATCGGATGGACTGATTCAAGTTCCGAGGGTAAGTCCAATTCGTAAGCTACTTGGCCCACCTTGCGAACAATCTTATAGAGTCCTATATATCGAGGACTCAACTTCCCTTTCTTGCCAAATCTCATCACTCCTTTCATTGGCGACACGTTTAAGAATACCCAGTCATCAACTTGAAATTCTAAGTCTCGTCGCCGGTTGTCCGCATATGATTTCTGGCGACTTTGGGTTGTCACCAATCGATCTCGGATAACCTTGACCTTTTCCACCGCCTGTTGGATTAACTCAGGGCCTATTAATTGTACTTCTCCTACTTCAAACCATCCAATTACGGATCTACACTTCCTTCCATATAGAGCTTCATACGGAGCCATTTAGATACTGGAATGGTAGCTATTGTTAAATGCAAACTCAATAAGGGGTAAGTGGTCATCCCAACTACCACCAAAATCTAGAACACATGCTCTTAGCATATCCTCCAAGGTCTGAATGGTACGTTCGTCTTGCCCATCGGTTTGTGGATGAAATGCCGTGCTAAGCTTTACTTGAGTACCCAAACCTTCTTGGAAAGATTTCCAGAACTTAGCTATAAATTGTGCTCCTCTATCTGTGATAATAGACATCGGGATACCGTGGAGTCACACAATCTCTTTGAGATACAATCTTGCATAATCCTCTGCTGTGTACGTAGTTTTGACTAGAAGAAAATGAGCTGCTTTCGTGAGTCTGTCCACTATCACCCATATGGAGTCATATCTACTTCGGGAACGAGGTAATCCCACAATAAAATCCATGTTGATCACTTCCTACTTCCAAGTAGGGATTTCCATTGCTTGCGATAACCCTCCTGGCTTTTGATGCTCGATTTTCACTTGCTGACAGTTTGGACATTGAGCCACAAATTCTGCTATGTCTTTCTTCATTCCATCCCACCAATACATTAACTTGAGATCATGATACATCTTTGTTGCACCCGGATGAATAGAATACCGAGAATAATGAGCTTCTTCTAGAATTCGACGACGTAATTCTGCAATATTCAGAACACATAGCCTGCCTCGGTATCTAAGAATCCTATCTATAGAAGTTTCAAATGGAGACTTCTCTTTTTCATGAAATGTGTCTATATAATGGCTCAACTGAGGATCTTCATATTGACGCTCTTTCACCTCTATGTCCAAGGATGGAACAGTGGGATTATTGACATCAATTCCTATACTGCCTGAATCAATTAGACGAACTCCAAGATTAGCTAGTTGGTGGAGCTCATGAATTAATTCTTTCTTCTACGGAGGAACTTCACATAGGCTGCCCATTGATCTGCGGTTAAGCGCATCAGCTACTACATTTGCCTTCCCAGGGTGGTATAAAATACTCACATCATAATCTTTCAATAATTCTAAACACCGCCTCTGCCACAGATTTAGCTCCTTCTATTTGAAAATGTATTGAAGACTATTGTGATCTGTATAGATATCAACATGAACACCATACAAGTAATGTCTCCACATCTTTAATGCATGAATAACTGCAGCCAATTCGAGATCATGAGTTGGGTAGGTCTTTTCATGTTTCCGCAGCTGTCTCGAAGCATAAGCAATGACTTTACCGTGCTGCATCAATACACATCCTAACCCAACGCCAGAAGCATCGCAATATACAACATAAACATCTGGCCTGAAAGCATCTAAGTAGTAAGCCCACCCCAAGATGAGTGCTCTCCTATTCCGACTTCCCCAGATCCTCCGGTAGCACAGCCGAGACAGCGATGAGTTCTCTGCCCTTCTGGGAGTGTCAACACTGGGGCTGAATTTAATCTATCCTTCAACTCTTGGAAGTTGCGTTCACAAGCATCATTCCACTGAAATTTAGCTGACTTCTGGGTTAGCTTTGTCAATGGGGCTGAAATAGAGAAAAATCCTTCTACGAATCTTCTATAATTACCTGCCAATCCCAGAAAACTACAGACTTCCGTGGGCGTTGTAGGCCTTGGCCAAGTTTTCACAGCTTCAATTTTCTGAGTATCCACTCGAATGCCATCATCTGAAATAACATGACCCAAAAATGTCATGGAATTCAGCCAAAACTCGCATTTTGAAAATTTTGCATACAATTCTCGAGTTCGAAGAATTCCAAGAACAATACGTAAATGATCTGCACGTTCTGATTCTGTCCGAGAATATACCAGAATATCATCAATGAACACGATCACGAATATATCTAAGAGAGGCATGAATACATTATTCATCAAATTCATGAATACTGTCGTAGCATTAGTTAATCCGAATGACATCACTCGGAATTCATAATGGCCATATCTCGTTTGGAAGGATATTTTGGGAATATCTTCTTCTTTAGCTCTCACTTGATGATAACCTAACCTCAGATCTATTTTGGAAAACCACTTGGCACCCTTTAATTGGTCAAACAAATCATTAATTCTCGGAAGAGGATATTTATTCTTTATCGTCACCTTATTCAATTGCCTATAATCGATGTACATCCGTAGGGAACCATCTTTCTTTCTCACAAATAGAACTGGTTCTCCCCACGGTGATGAACTGGGTCTAATGAATCCCTTTTCAAGCAAATCCTTCAATTGTGCCTGTAGCTTCTTCAATTTTGCAGGAGCCAATCGGTAAGGAGGAATAGAAATAGGCTTAGTATCCGGCAACACATCAATAGCGAAATCAATCTCTCTTTCCGGTGGAAGACCTGGAAGTTCATCTGGGAACACATCCGGAAACTCTTTCACTACCGGAATGGATTGGAAAGTTGGCGACTTTGCTTCGGTGTCATGAACTTGGACTAAGTGATAAATATATCCCTTAGCTATCATATTTCTTGCTTTAAGGTAGGAAATAAACCTACCCCTTGGAGATGCTGTATTACCCTTCCATTCGAGCACGGGATCTCCCGGAAATTTAAATTGAACTACTTTCATTCGACAATCAACATTAGCATAACATGAGACCAACCAATCCATGCCCATAATTACATCAAAATCTAGCATTTCCAGCTCAACTAAATCAACTTCAGTCTGGCGATCACAAATCACAACTACACAATTTTTGTACACTTGTCTAGCTATCACGGGATCACCAACCGGAGTAGATACTTCAAAAGGTTTAATTGGCTCGGGTTTCACCCCAATACGACCAGCGATATATGGAGTAATATAAGATAGTTTAGAACCCGGATCTATCAATGCATATACGTCATGAGAAAATACGAATAATATACCTGTAACCACATCCGGGGAGGACTCAAGATCCTGTCGTCCGGCTAATGCATAGATGTGGGGCTGGATACCACCTAAACTGGACGCTCGCCCTCTGTCTCTACTTCGGCCTTCTGGAGTCTGGGGAGTCTGCCCTATCAGGCGCACTGAAGAAGAACCAGCCGCTGATCCTGTGGGCTGAACCCCACCTCTACCATATCTCGAGGGACAATCACGCATCACGTGCCCAGTCTGTTCGCAAACATAAAAAGCATCTGTACCCTGGCGACATGGCCCCGAATGTAACTTCCTGCACTGACTACATCGTGGGGTTGGTGGTCTCCTCTGGCTATAATCACCCCCAAACTACAAACCTGAAGCTCTCGAGCTCTGACCCTGCCATGAATGAATGGAGTGGTCAAATCTCCTACCTGCAAATCATGGAGGTGCACTAGTCGCCGACTGGCCTGAGTGTCTAGAATATGACTGTCTTGATCCCCCTATATAGTCGCTAGCGACACCCATGGATCTGGCCCTCTTACTTTTCCCTCTATCAATATCACGCTCACCCTTTTGCGGATGCTGCTGCTCTTTTAAGTTCTGGGCATGGGCCTAAATGCGGGAAATATCCATCCCATCTTGCAATAAAGCCGTTAAACAATGGTTGAATAAATGTGGCCCTAGACCACTCACAAATCGGTGCACTCTATCTCCTCTGTCGGCCACCATAGTCGGAGTATATCTAGCCAATGAATTAAATTGAAGGCTATATTCTCAGGCACTCATATTTCTTTGTTTCAGATTCAAGAATCTATCCGCTCTAGCTCGACGGACCTCGGGTGACAAGTAGTGGCGGATGAAGGCATCTACAAATTCTTGCCAAACGGGAGGAGGTGCATTCTCTTTTCCTGACGATATCGAATTATTATACCATAAGACCGCCACATCTCAAAGTCTATAAAATGCTAACTCCACAGACTTAGTTTCGGAGGCATGAATAATTTTCAGTGTCCTCAACATCTCATCAATAAAACCTTACGGGTCTTCATCCGGCTTTGACCCGAAAAACTCCGGAGGATTCAAACTCATGAAATCACGGGCTCTAGTACTAACTGCCCTATCGCTGGAGCCAGAACTCTGCCGCTGTGCCTGGGCGGCAACTAACTGTGTCAATAGATGAATAGCCTTGGTCATTTGTTGACCCGAAGTAACCGGGATAGAAATTGGAGGCATAGGAGCTGGAGCTGAAGCCCCCTCTTGTTCTTCTAAATTAGGCGGAGTGGGAGAAGTATTAGATAGAGCCTCATTATGTGATTCACCGTCTTCTACATTCATTGGCGGCTCCCTTTCTGCCCGCCTTTCTATGGGAGTCTTGCCCTTCTGGGCGGCTGTAGCTTTTCTCTTTACCGACATCTCTGAAATCATAACGCACTATTAGGAAGGAGGAAATCTTATAACACGACTCTATCGCACGATCTCATAAGAAGAAGAATGGTCATTTTTCCTAAATGCCCTGTAGCCTCCTGTTTATTAGCGTGACGGGCAACACACCAAAAACAAGACTCTACTAGACACGGCTCGTAGACACTTCCTAGGACTGAAATGCTCTGATACCACTTTTGTCATGACCCGACTAGGGCCATGATGCGTACCCGGGGCTAACCACAGAGCACCACTCATTTTATTACTCATTCTGCATTCATTCATATATCTTATGCTCATAATCATAGAAAAAAAAACATTTTCATTTGGAACATATTTTACCTTTATATACATAAGCCCTTCGGCTATCAAAATAATATACATACAACAAGAATGTCGTGAGACCATACTACCCATACATGCGTATCTACGAGCCTCTACTAGAGTACTAGACATATGAACGGGACAGGCCCCGTCGTGCCCGAAACATATATACACAAAAGAATAAATCAATGGCACCTCCGGAACGATAGAGTGCTCTCAAAGTCTGTTAATAGCTCCTACAAGTCTGGATCACCTCCCTGTTTACCTGTGGGCATGAACACAGCGTCCAAAGAAAAAGGACGTCAATACGAACATTGTAATGAGTATGTAAGGCATGAATGAAATGAACATAATAGAGAAATCATAAGACATAAGATGAAGATATAACCTGCTTGACTTTTAAGAGTGTGAGCATTTTAATCATATCACATATATTATGAAATCACATATATCATCATATCACATATATCATATCACGTACACCCTCGTCGTTAACCCGCGTCCGGGTAACCATCATACGCCACCCACTAGTGGTGTCATGCCCGGCCCTCTAGGCTCGGTGTAAACATAAGCAGCCTGTCTTAGCGGTGACATGCCCGGCCATTTAGGCACGGTGGAATCGTATGCAGCCCGCCTTCGCGGTGACATGCCTGCCCATTTAGGCACGGTGTAATCATGTCATCATATACTCATCATGAACTTATCATCATCATACATTTGTAATAGAACATGCATTAGAGCTTAAACACAATCTATATCTATATCAGTGTGACATAAGGTCAAGAACCCCCGATTTCATTATGGAGTGATCATATTCATCATATCTCGCCTTGAAGTAACTAACATTTAAGGTGAGTGTACACAAGGAACAACATCAATGGAACCATACTTAGGATCATTAACCTCATGGACATCATATCTTACTTTAGGATTCTTTATACTTAAACTCATCATCATCATTATCATGCTCGTGTCGTATCTCTTTTCTTTATCTTATACATATATAGCTCTTTATAGTCATAGACTCATAATTTCCGTTATATAGGAAGATCATGGAAAAATAGGGAGATTCATGCCATAGGAGTCATGCTTAGAAGGAAATGACTAGCCTTACATACCTTTTCGTTTAGCTAATCTATCGCTTGATCATTCTCCTTCAATGCTCACGTTTCTACCTTCAAGAGAGTTCGGATTAACATTAGCTATTCGATCACATGAACATGTTTAACTAAAGCTAGAGGAAATTGGGCCGCATTTCCTTTGTTTATACAACTTTCCCCATATCATATATCAACTCCCAAACATCTATAATAACACTCATAATATTATAACCAACAATCTTCATTCACTCTACATTAACCACATTTCACAATTTCACTTCAATTCCTCCATAATCATGGTCATAGTTCACTATTTCATTTGCTCACATATAATGCTTATCCCATTTCCTTAGTATCATTTATAACATAATCATAATCACAACATATCAAGAATCATGATTCATTGTAAGCTACTACTCTAAATCTCATTATTCTCATCTTTGTAACCCATTTTCTATCCCCTTTCATAATCTAAGTCTTTCAACCTCTCAATATCTTAAACAACATGGAATGATCATAAAACTTACCTTAGAGAGTGTAGGAATGGGCTTTGAGTGAAAATACTTCACTTGAGCCAAAACCCTAATTCACTTCCAATGGAATTTCTTGACTTGGATGAACTCCAATGAGTTTCTTACACTTAGTTTTCTTGGTTTGATGAAGTTGATCGTAATTTTCTCTTGAGTTCTTGTGGAAGAAGGATGGAGATCTTTCTAGAGTGTTCTTGAAGTGTTGGGTGAAAAATGAAATAAATTGAATGAGGTTGGTCCCTTATATTAATTTTAAAAGCTGTCCCGACTCAATTCTACGGACCAACATACGGTCGGTATCATTTATATGGACCGTATGTATGGCCGTATCTTTGGTCCAGTGGAAGTCCATTCTGGGCAGAACATACGGCCTAACATACGACCAGTATGTTTTATACGGTCCGTATGTTGAATCGTATATCGCCCAGCTTTCCGAAATTCATTCTCGTCGACTCGTTTGATCTCCAATCCTTATGGAACCTTCTTAACACTTGTTTAACACCTCATTAGAAATCTAAAGGACGTTATTACTCTCCTCCAAGACATCATCAATTCACCATTAACTTGTTACTAATAAATCCTTTTCGATACATAACATATACCTTGCCTTTCTTGGTAAACTTTCTTCTCTTGCCTCGAATGTTTTTCAAAACTCAGTTAGGGTCATCAAATGCTATTTCATACTGGTTGGGCTACTGAGATGTCAATATTTCCGTCCGGAGTACATGTGTACACAACATTTGCATGGCATTGCATTACATTCATACATTATTGCATTGCATTTCACTCACGGCTTGAGTTGGAGATGATTTGATGTTGTACTTGTGATGTTGGATTTGGACTAGATATTTTGAGACTTGGCACACTTGGGATTAGATGGTCTATTTAGGTGACGACGTATACTTAGCTTCTATTATGTTCGACTTATACTTGTTGGTTTATTTGCTTTATTATCTGAATTGTGTTAGCTATTCTTAGTCGGTCGATGATGCCTACCAGTACCGTTGTATTGTACTGACCTGCACTTGTTGCATTCTTTTATGAGTGCAAAGTATCCGGTTGGTTCTGCTTCCATCGCCCGTGGCTGATCGTCTTCTTCAGCATTGTTCCGAGTCTCCATGGTGAGCACGGCCGTTCGTTGCCTTGAAGACTTCTCTATCATTTATGTCTTATTCTTCTTGAGAGGCAGACACTTTTATGTATTTTTTTTCCAGACTTGTATTATTTTCTCTTAGATGCTCTTCTATGACTTAGACTACACCTTGGGGTCATTTTATTATTCCGCACTATTTCTATTGTATAATATCGTGAGACTTATGTATTTATTCTATTTCTGTTACTTGATCTAATTATTCATGTATTTACTTATCGTTGGGTTGAGGGTTTGCTTATCGAGGTGGAAAAGGTAAGCGCCCGCACGGCTTAGGCAAATTAGGTCATGATAAGTTGGCATTAAAGCCTTAGGTTATCCGGTCTATAATACAAGAGCGTTATAGTCTCATGGATCGGTACGATGAGCTCCGTACTTATCCGCGAGAGGCTATAGGACATTTAGGAAATCTCACTTTCTTTCATTCTTTCGTGCTACTTTATTCTAATTGGTATCTGGAAAGATCGAATTGGTATATGACTCTTATCTCTTCTCCCACATATGGTGAGGACTTGAGGTACTATGGCCCGAGGTCAGGTTCCAAAGCCCGCAGCTACGGCTGGCACCCGAGGGCGCGGTAGAGCGAGATACCGTGGGACTGCCCTAACTAGGGGCAGGGCTCTTGTGGTGGGACAACAGTGGGAAAGGGCTCCATCTCCCGAGCTTAAGTATCAGCAGGATTGAGGCTAGGAAATAGAGGATAGGGTGGCCCCAGCACTGACACAGCCTGAGGTTACTTCGGATCAGGCCATGCATGATACTATGACCAGAGTATTACTTCATCTTGATGCCTAGTAGGCGGCAGCTAGTATTTGTACTCCCGGTGGGGGTTCACAGACCAGAGTTCGGACGCAAACCCCTGAGCAGAGACCTACGCGGGTAGCACACCCCGCTGCAGCTATGGCTCCACGCAATGATGCGATACCCGCTCCTGGTGATGATATTAGGCCCATGGAGGGTGCTGTTGTGACAACGCTGGATCAGGACCTTGTTGGGAGATTCAGGAAGTTAAAGCCGCCGAGGTTTTTTGATACCTCTTCTGAGGATGCTTATGAGTTTATTCTAGATATGTATGAGTTTCTGCACCGGATGGGGATCGTGGAGACCCACGGGGTTGATTATGTGTCCTACCATTTTTGCGGCGACGCAAAGACGAGGTGGAGATATTTCATGGCTTGCAGACCTGAGGGTTCCCCTCCCTTGACTTGGACTCAGTTTTACCAAGCCTTCCTTGAGAAGTATGTGCCTCGGTCCTTACGAGAGGTGCGTAGGGAGGATTTTTTTTCATCCTGAGCCGAGGGGCATGTCTTTGGAGTCTCATGTGACTCGCTTTCTATATCTGGCCCGCTATTCTACTCCTCTGATCCCTACTGAGGCCGATAGGATCAGGAGTTTTATTGGGGGACTAGTGGGCTCTCTACAAATTTCTTGTTTTCAGATGGAGTCTATAAGGGCTTCCTTCCAGTCCATTATCGAGCATGTTACTATGGTTGAGGGCGCCAAAGCCCGTGCTTTCGGCGGTGGTGACAAGAGGCCACATCAAACGAGGAGTTATGGTGGTTCTAGTTCGAGGGGCGCCGGTCAGTTTTCAAGGCCGCATCAGCCATATTCCAGCCATCCTGTGCATTCACCATTACAGACATCCCCTAGTAAGCCACCCAGGCAGAGAGCTCCTGAGAGTTCGTTCTCCAGACTAGTGGACAGGGCTGCTTCATCCGGGTTTTCAACTTCTGTATTTCAGCATTCGTCTCTTATTACCTGTTTTTCTTGTGGAGAGATTGGGCATGTTGCTAGGAGATTTCCCCAACCCAGGTGATACTATTAGCCGCCGAGGACTCCGACATCATCTGGTGGTCGAGGTGGGGCTTCTTAGAGGGGTGGCGCTCAGTCAGGCTGCGGTGCTTCTCATGGTTCTAGATATGGTTCCCAGCCAACTAGAGGTAGTTCTCAGAGTGCGAGAGAGGGATCTCAGGGCGAGCGTGGTGGAGCCCATTGTTACTCATTCCCTAGTAAGCTCGAGGCAGAGACCTCAGATGCTGTGATTTCAGGTACCATTTCTGTCTGTTATAAAGCAACATCTATCTTATTTGATCCTGGATCCACCTATTCATATGTATATGCGTTTCATGCCGTTGGTTGAGATTTTCCTTGTGATAGTATAGTTATACATGTTCATGTGTCTACTCCACTTGGAGATTTTGTGACTGTTGATCGAGTCTACCGGTCTTGTTTGGTTACTTTTATGGGGTATAACACTTGGGTAGATTTGATGATTCTCGATATGGTGGACTTTGATGTTTTATTGGAGATGTCCTGGCTTTCTCCTTATCACGCGATCTTGGACTGTCATGCCAAGACAATCACCTTAGCTATGTCGGGCATTCCGAGGCTTGATTTGAGGGGTACTCCTAGTCCCGCTCCGAAGAAGATCATTTCCCTCCTCGGGCGAAGAACTTAGCAAGTAAGGGGTGTTTAGCCTATTTGGCTCATGTTCGTGATATGACTGTTGCATCTTCACCCCTTGAGTCTATTCCTATTGTGAGCAAGTTCGCGGAGGAATTCCCGTCAGATCTGCCAGGTATGCCACTCAATCACGACATTGATTTCTGTATTGACTTGGATCCGGGCACTCACCCTATTTTATTCCTCCATATCGGATGACACCTGCCAAGTTGAGAGAGCTTAAGGAGTAGCTATAGAATTTGTTGAGCAAGGTGTTAATTAGACCGAGTGTCTCCCCTTGGGGTGCTCCTGTGTTATTTGTGAAGAAGAAATATGGGACCATGAGGATGTGCATTGATTATCTCCAGCTGAACAAGGTCACTATTCATAACACGTGCCCTATGCCTCATATTGATGATCTGTTTGACCAACTTCAGGGTGCTTCGATGTTTTTGAAAATTGATTTGTGTTTTGGCTATCACTAGTTGAAGATCAGGGCGGAGGATATTCCGAAGACAGCCTCTCGGACGAGATATGGACACTATGAGCTTCTAGTGATGTATTTTGGGCTTACCAATACCCCTAATGCATTTATGACTTTGATAAATGGCATCTTTAGGCCATTTCTTTATTCCTTCGTGATTGTGTTTATTGATGACATCTTGCTGTATTCCAAGAGTAAGAATGAGCATGAGAGCCATCTTCGTTCTGTTCTTGGGTTGTTGAAGAAACATAGCCTGTTTGCTATGTTTTCTAAGTGTGAGTTCTGGTTGGAGTCTGTAGCATTCTTGGGTCATGTTATGTCTAAGGATTGAATTATGATTGACCCACAGAAGATTGAGGATGTGAAGGGTTGGGCGACGCCCGCTACTGTTACTGAGATTCGGAGTTTTATGGGTTTGGCCGGCTGTTACCATCGCTTTGTGAAGGGTTTTGCTGCTATTCCTTCATCTTTGACCAGATTTACTCAGAAGGATGTTCCCTGCTAGTGGACAGATAATTGTGAGGAGATCTTTCAAAAGCTCAAGCTTCTTTTGACTACAGCCCCGATTTTAGCATTACCCTTGAAGGGTAAGGATTTTGCTGTCTATTCTGATGCCCCCCGTATGGGCTTGGGTGTTGTGTTGATGCATGAGGATAGAGTGATAGCTTATGTTTCTCGTCAGTTGAAGATTCATGAGAAGAAATACCCTACCCATAATTTGGAGTTGTTGACTGTGGTCTTCGCTTTGAAGATTTGGAGGCATTATTTGTACGGTGTTCAATGTGAGGTTTTCACCGATCACCGTAGTCTTCTGCGTATGTTTACCCAGAGAGATCTTAATTCCAGGCAGCGCCGATGGATGGAGCTTCTGAAGGGCCATGACACCTCTATTCTTTATCATCTTGGGAAAGCCAATGTAGTGGCTGATGCCTTGAGTCGCAAGGCAGTGAGTATACGGAGTTTAGCTCGATTGATTATTTCCGAGCGTCCTTTGGCCATGGAGGTTCAGACTCTGGCCAACAGTTTCGTTTGCCTTGATATTTCAGCTTCAGACAGGATTTTAGCTTGTATAGAGGCGAGGTCATTTTTGTTGGACTGAATCAGGACTCATTAGTTTGAGGATGCTCAGTTGAGCGAGATTCGAGATAGAGTTTTGAGAGGTAAGGCCAAGGAGGCCATGATTGATTCTTAAGGCATTTTGAGGATTAGAGGACGCCTGTGCGTTCCTCGTGTTGGTGATTTGATTCAGTTGATCTTGTTTGAGGCTCATAGCTCTCGCTATTCCATTCATCCGGGGGTAACTAAGATGTACCATGATTTGAGACAGCACTATTAGTGGCGTCGGATGAAGAGAGATATAGTTGATTTTGTGGCTAAGTGTGGAAATTCTCAGCAGGTAAAGTATAAGCACCAGCGACCCGATGGGGTACTTCAGAGGATGCCCATTCCCGAGTGGAAGTGGGAGAGGATTACCATGGATTTTGTCACGGGTCTTCCAACGACCCTTGGAAAGTTTAACTCCATTTGGGTGATAGTTGATCGACTGACTAAGTCCGCTCACTTTGTTCCAGTTCAGGTTTCCTATACCGCGGAGAAGTTAGACAAGTTGTACATTTGGGATATTATGAGATTGCATGGGGTTCCTATTTATGTTGTATCTAATCAGGGTACTATTTTCACTCCTGTTTCTGCAAGGCGTTTTATAAGGAGTTGGGTACCCGATTAGATCTTAGCACAGCTTTTCATCCCCAGACCGATGGCCAATCCGAGAGGACCATCCAGGTGTTCGAGGATATGTGTTATTGATTTTGGTGGTCATTGGGATCAGCACTTTCCATTGGTAGAGTTTGCGTATAACAACAGTTATCTTTCGAGTATTGGCATGGCGCCTTTTGAGGCCTTGTATGGTAGCAGGTGTAGATCTCCGGTTGGTTGGTTTGATGGATTCAAGGCTCGACCTTGGAGTACGGATCTATTGAGAGAGTCCCTTAATAGAGTACGAGTTATTCAGGCTAAGCTTTTGGCAGCTCAGAGTCGGCAAATGATGTATGCGGACCGGAAGGTTCGGGATTTGGAGTTTGCTATTGGTGACCAGGTTCTATTGAAGGCTTCACCCATGAAGGGTGTTATGAGGTTCGTTAAGAGGGGAAATTTGAGCCTCAGGTATATTGGTCCATTTGAGATTGTTGACCGTATGGGTGATGTAGCTTATGAGTTGGCATTGCCGCCAGGCTTGGCAAAAGTTCATCCGGTTTTTCATGTTTCGATGTTGAAGAAGTACCATGCCGATGGCACCTATATTGTTCGTTGGGATTCTATATTAGATAGGTAGGTTCAAAAGTTAAGGTCGAAAGAGATTGCTTCTATGAAGCTGCAATGGAAGCACTGCCCTATTAAAGAGGTTACTTGGGAGACCGAGTCCGACATGCGTAGCCGTCCCCAGTTGTTTACTGATTCAAGTATTTTCCCGCTTCTTTTCTTTTCTTCGCTCGAGGACGAGTGACGGTTCAATTGGTATCTGATGGAACGACCGTTTGGTCGTTATAGGCTTTCTGGCATTTTATCCCTTTCTCGAGCATTGATTAGCTCACTTTTGACTCGAGGGGACCGTTGACACACTTCCCGAGGTGTCTAGATCGGATTCGGGCAACTTTTTGGTGAAATTGGGCTAAAAGTGAAAAATAGTTAACCCAAAGTTGACTTTTGGGTAAACGGACCTTTTTCGGATATCCGTCGATTCCGAGAAGTCCGGATGGTCATTTAGAATTTATGTGTGTATCCAGTTCGGTTCCCAAAGCATTCAGATGCATTTTGGGACTTGGGTTGGAAAAATAGAATTAAGGTATCGGGGGTTGACTCGGTTAACGAAACCTCCGTTGGGAATCTGAGGCCACAGGCGCGTTCATAGTGTGTTTTTATGTGTGTCTATGTGTATGGTATATGATCAGATGACCTCAGGAATTAGTCAAAAAGTTAGATCGAATTGTGAAACTTGGCTGAACTTTCTGGTGTCTAGTGCTCGCTTTGGCGGCACCAGCACTGCTGCAGCGGTATCGTTGGAGCGGTCCAAGCCATTTGGGCTTGACGGCTGAAGCGGTCAAGGGACCGCTTGAGCGGCTCCGCAGGGGCGATCCCAACGTCGCCAAAGCAGGCGACGGGCAGTGGGTATAATTAATAAAGTGTTAAAAACCTTTAGTCCCTCATTTATTTCCATTTCAAAAATTAGAGCTTGGGGACTATTCTTGGAGATATTTGGAGAAAACTCTTAGAGGCAAATCTTGCTAATCCCTTTACTATTTCATTAATCCTCATCATCATAGATTCTCTCTTCTCTTAATAATCCCTTAGTAATGGAAGATGAAAGTGGGTTTTGATGAACTTTCTCTCTAGGTTTTTTAATAGTGAAATTGATGGGGTTTATGCAAGATCTTGATGAATCTAAGGCTATTAATCACTTATCTTCCATTTTAGAGTTGAATTCTTGAATCAAAGAGTTAGGGTTTACACCCAAATTTGGGGGTTTTGATTGAAATCAGAAATTAGGCCTATCCTTGAGTTAAACTAGCAATTAGTGCTTGGATTATGATCACATAGTGCTTAATTTGATATTTTGCTTCCGAATTTTCCGTTTTGCCCTTGTGGGTTTCATTTCCCCAATTTCTAGAGTTAGATTTGACCTAATTTGAAGGGTAGCAATATTAGTATCATTCTTCATGATTTCTAATCTCGATTTCGATTATGCTTAGACTACTTTAGTTCTGAGGCTTAGCAGAAAGGCAATACAAATGAGTGAGTTGTTGGTGTTTTCGGTTCGGCCATCCAGGTAGGTTATGGCTTACCCTTGGTGAGACTTTGTATAGTGAAGCATATATTTAGATTATATTTTTGGGGAAAGCATGTGAACATTAGGGTATGAAGTTGGGTTGGATATTACCTTAGGTTAGGCCCCGTTGTGCGTTTAGGGCTAGCCACCCTGTTGTGTTGTGATTTGATTGTTCTATTGTGTTGGCTTGATGCCATAAGTCGTTAGTAGATATTGAATTTTGTGTTACCATCTTCATTATGACGTTGTTGGCGTACCCACTGTTGGTACTTGTGACTCTGATATATTGTTGGCGTACCCACTGTTGGTACTTGTGTTTCAGATATATTGTTGGCATACCCATTGTCGGTACTTGTGATATTGAGCATGATTATTGATGATGATACCTGCTTTGTACGCACTCTCATTCTTCATGATATACTGTTGAGATACTGATGATACTTGATGAAACACTGTGATGAGCTGGGCTCGATTTTTACTTGAGTGACATGAGAGTCCGATATCTGATGTTCATTTCAGAATCGTAGATTGAGTGAGCGGTGAGAACCCCTCGTTCTATCTGTTGGGCAAAGATCCGGGCGGGTGGCACTAAGACTTCGCGAGTCACCTTGGGTTGTGCTACGGAGATGTCGATATTTTCGTCTGGAGTACATGTGTACACAGTATTTGCATGGCATTGTATTGCATTCCTACATTGTTGCATTGCATTGCACTCATGGCTTGAGTTGGAGATGATTTGATGTTGTGATGATTTGATGTTGTACTTGTTATGTTGGATTTGGACTTGATATTTTGAGACTTGGCACTTTTGGGATTAGATATTCTAATTAGGTGACGACGTATACTTGGCTTCTATTATGTTCGACTTATACTTGTTGGTTTATCTGTTTATCTACTTTATTATCTGAATTGTGTTAGCTATGCTTAGTCGGCCGATGATGCCTGCCAGTACCGTTGTATTGTACTGACCTGCGCTTGCTGCATTCCTTTATGAATGCAAAGTATCAGGTTGGTTCTGCTTCCATCTCCTGTGGCTGATCGTCTTCTTCAGCATTGTTCCGAGTCTCCACGATGAGCACGGCCGTTTGCTGCCTTGAAGACTTCTCTATCATTTATGTCTTATTCTTCTCCAAAGACATAGACACTTTTATGTATTTTTATTCCAGACTTGTATTATTTTCTCTTAGATGCTCTTGTATGACATAGACTAGACCTTGGGGGCATTTTCTTATTCCGCACTATTTCTATTATATAATATCGTGAGACTTACGTATTTATTCTATTTCTATTACTTGATCTAATTATTCATATATTTATTTATCGTTAGGTTGACGGTTCGCTTTCCGAGGGGAGAAAGGTAAGTGCCTGCACGGCTTAGGCAAATTAGGTCGTGACATAAATAATAAGAACTGAAACTGTAAGCTGAACATGAACATGAGCACGCGCGCACACACACACACACACACACACATATATAACATGAGTAAAACATTTTAAGTGGGAGAGCCTAAGTATAACTGAGCTTTAACCACCATATCAGCACGTGGTGTCAGATCTCTGCCCGATCAGCTAAGCCATCTTGTACCTTGTCGGGGTACAAGACATGAACATGACATGAATGGATCCAATAACCTGCAATGGGTAACTTAAGGAATCGTCCTAACTGGTGGGAGCGATCCTTATCATACACTGGCATAGGTAGTTTCAGGTATTAAACGTTCTTGGTAATCTATACAACTCCCAAAACATGAACATGGATATAATTAGCTTAGAAGCCCATGAATTACATAAATATGATTGTAAACATGAGTTTGTGGGTGTAATATAACATGAATATAGATATATAGTATAACTTGTATGAAAACATGGAAGCATGTAGATTTTCATGGAAATAAACATAATAGTTCATATCTTGCATTTAAGAATCCATGGAATGTAAAGCATGGGTGTTCATGGATTACGGACGGATTCCCAATAACCAAAAATGGAATATCAAGAATAAAATAACGAACTAGTAATACAAATGTGGTATAGCATGATACATGTAACCTAGGGTTATCATGAATTGAAATAAAAACCCTGGGTTTATGGAACTTCGGGTTTTCATGGATGAACGTAGAGTGGGGAAGAACAATGATGCTCCCACATGTGGGTAGAAACCCTACATACCTTAATCGCTCCAAAACTTGTAGAAAAGTTCTGAACTTGAGAAGAAATCCAAAAGCTTTAATCTTCAATCCTTGTGATGGGTTTTCTTGAAAGCCCTAGGTTAGGAACAATAAATTTCTATTTTGAAATCACGTGTATATGGTAGAATTCACTTGAAAGGCTTGGGATAGACTTACCTTTGTGTATTTCAATAGTGGGAGGAGAGAACTTCGAGCTAGGGCTTGAGAGTATGAAACATAAAACTAAAAACTGAAGTTCTGTATTTATATTATTTGCTAAGACGGGAAAAGTATGAGCACCATATACGGGCCGTACATTGTGGCCGTACCTGGAATGTAAAATTTCGGAAACTACAATAATTGTCCATTATCATCCTGTGAGGTACGTGATGAAAGTACATCCTGCGATTATCATCCTGTGAGGTACGTGATGAAAGTACGTCCCTTAAAATTTGGTCGTACCTAGAATGTCAAATTCGAGTGACCTCTAATTCTCTCTGATGAGGTACGAGCTGAAAATACTTCCCATACAATCATGTACGGTGACAAATACGGCCTGTACAAATTGTACAACCCATACAATTGATGAAAAACATACACTTATCGTTTGGAGGCAAAAATTCCAAATCCCACACTTTCCACCTTAGTTTTTAAGTTCCTGAATCATGAATAAGGCTTAGTTATAAGGTGTGAGCCGTTACAATATCTGCCCTTTGGGATCATTTGTCCTCGAACTATGGGTCATGGTTAAGAGTACAACTGGACATGGCATGAGTACGTAAACATGAGGAAACATGACATGGAACAGGAGACTGAAATAACATGACGCGGTTTTCATGGAGACATGAATGCTGGGACTAGTTCGGTTCGCTTTTACGGTGGTTAAAGGCATAAAATTAGTCCGCGGTTGTTGGTGCTCTAAATTGGATATTTAGCTTTTTAAGAGTCGCCACCTAATTTATTCAAAAAGAAAATTAGGAAAACCGGGTTAAAAGAGTTTTTCAGATCGAGAAAAAGTCTTTGGGACCAGAGTTCGAAGTAAGGGTTCTGGTGATCCCCCAGGGAAGGTTTTAAGCACCCTGGTATTAAGGATCCGTACAATACAGTTGGCCTACGAGCTTCACTGTAAGGTTTATTTATTTGCTTACGTGTTAAAGATTTTTCCGCAAAAGTAGAGTTTAGCATCATATGAATATAGGTTTAGAGAATTTTGACAAAAAGTCCCCTTATAAATAAGGGGTTTTTTTGGTGCAAAAAATCCACGCAGGTATTCAACTCACTTCGTTTTCGGACTAGAACACACCCGGGGTCGCGCCCGAGTAGAGTCGCTACTATTCTAGTCCTAACGATATGAGTTTAGTACTTACGGGTTTTATATACTTATATGAAAATATATTCCCGTTTTTGATACACACACACACACACACACACACACACACACACACACACACACACACATATATATATATATATATATATAAGCCCTTTTTATTAAGTCCAATTTTTATTGAAGCCCAATAAATCAAGACCATAGTCCATATATCCAGTCCGCCAAACTCAAATTTCTAGCCCAAAATAAACTCACGGTCTAATAGGTCCAATTTGGTCCACAAAATGTCAAGTGTTCAGTCTAATGACACAAAAAAGGGGCTGGTCTCCCAAATTCATTTAGTCCATGCATAATGGTCCAAGTAAAATTTCAGTCCAAATCAATTAAGTGCCAAATTCAGTCTGGTTTTTTTATTAAAATGCAGCCCGATTGAAATGTACCTCTTTCAGTCCAAAAATATGTTGTTTTGGTCAAATTTTAGTAGACTTCCAGGTCTAAATCAGTGTTAACACAATTTGCTTCTTGTTTTCAAAGGGGAATTTATGAACATGCTTTTTTTTCACATTTTAGAATCAGGTTTTATCTGTAAAAATTTCCAGATTCTACGATGACCAAATTGTATGAAAACTCACGCTTTTAAAACCTTATATTTTTGTCAACTTAGTGTTACAAAGTACTACAGCTATCCCTCATAAATCAGTCCATTACTTGGTCCAAAAATCATCTTTTTACTTAAACAAATGTCTAACTTTAAGAAAATTCGTCTTAAGCCCAAAGTTTGAAAAAGATTTGAACTTATTTTATCTTAATTACCTAATTAACTAGGTGATAATCCTTGTATCTACATCCCAAGAGGTTTCACTAATAATAAGGTTTAATTTTACAAACCCAAAACACACAAACAAATAATTATAGAAGCAAGAAGAAGAATTCCAAGTCACTAATGGGCTACCCGCCCCATTAGTACTCTTTTTAACCATAGTTGGGCCTTCGAGTCATTTTTACCCATGACTGGGCCTTCAAATAATATTAGCTTCCCTTTAAATCGATCACAGCTTCGGACAACGTTGGAATTGGGCCGCAGCCCAAATCCTGTATGGAGAAGATGACCCAGAAATGCAAGGAGGGAGTTTCCACATAAAGGGATAAGGATTAATATCATGTACATACAAGAAATATAACTAAATAACTCAAATTTCCAAAGAAATGGGCTAAGGCCCAACAATCATATTACTTCAATGTTTAAAACCCAAAGTTAGCAATAACTTGTATACATGCGTATGTATACTTGAGTATACCAAAGTATACACATCCATGAGGATTGTTTAGTGGGTTAATATTGAAAAGCCTTTTCCCCCGTCTTCCCAATGTTGCACAAGTTCCAAGGGATTTCTAGGAATTCCAAGCATGACTAACATTGGGGAGGGTTCAAGCTTAAAGCATAATGACCCAATAAATTCCTCACTAATGTGTTTAAAATAAGGTATACTGGTCATATACATGACTCAACAGGGCATATTAGCAACATTAAGCACTTAGGCAAGATGTGTGTCACACATCATTTTGGGAGATCATAGAGCCCCAACAATCAAGCAACAAGATATGTGAATTCAAGTACATTTAAACAAGCTAGAACTGTTCCTATGTGGTATCTACAATTTATTCTTACAAAGCAAAAACAGGGGAGTACACGGAATAGGCAACCACCATGATGAGTTTAAGCAATGAAGCCATTGGTACTAGTTATTATGCCAAAGCCAAAGACTTAAACATCCCAACAAAACAAAGGAACAAGGAAACCAAACTATGAGTAAACCTGATGGTCCCAACAAACAGAGTGATTGAACATCACAGCTAAACATAGTGGATCGACTAAGAGACGGATGAGCCAAATAATATAACTAAGCATGATGGATTGATTGAACAGAATCAGGAAGCAAACAATTGTATTAAGCACGCTGGACTAGGCTAAATGAAACCAAGTAAACATGGACATTGTATTAGGTACGCTGAACTAGATCACATAGAATAACAGGACTAGCCTTATAACTTAATCATGAGGAATCTCAACAACAAACAGGGAAACCAAACATTGTGCTTAAATAACCAAACTAAACAGCTGGACCAAACAAAGAGACTGGCATCCACACTATGTTTAACATTTTAATCACCCAGTCGACAAGATAACAAGAAGTTAATACTATACTAAACATGATAACTAGGTTGAAGTAGCCAACATGATAACCGAGTCAAACAGGGTATAAACATTGCAATAAACCATGACAACTATACTAAACAAACAGCAAGACAAACAGCCATAGCAAAACTAAATCAAGCAAAATAAAAAACTAAATTAAGCAAACAAAGCACTTAAACACACAGAGGAATGAAAATACAGAAGAAGGATAAAAGAGAATAGGGGATTACCTCTTCGTAGTGCAGCCCTTTTTCGAGATTTGGACTTAGAAACTCCAATATTTCCCCCCAAAGCTCAAAATCAACAGATCACACAAAGAAAGTAAACTAAACAACAAACTTTAAAACTTAAACTCACTGAAAATTAAGAGCCTTAAGCAACAAGACTAGAAACCCCGGGTATTCAATGTATAACAAATGAGAAATCTCAGATTATTTTTTTTTTGCCTCCCTTCCTCTTCCTCCTCCTTTTATTTTTGAGTAAAAGGGTCCTTTATATAGGAAAAACCCAACCTCAAACCCTAATTTCAAACGATGTGGGATAGATCCCCAAATTTTGGATTCCCTCCACTCAAACAATGTTGTAGGGCTAAGATTTGAACAAGTAACTAAATGGAGGGTCAGATTTTACTTCAAACGAGTCAATCTTTCGAGATCCTCACCACCCAATCAGATTCAAGTGTTAAAACTTGGATACAACAAAAACCCATTAAGGTTTCTCAGTCATACCAGTTGGAATCGCAGAAAAAGCAACAAAAAATGGTAGTTTATACCTCGTTTGGGTTGCGTTTGGTGAGAAATGGATGAAACATTAATTGCTTACCTTTCTCGGCAAAGGCTGTAAACAACTGTTATCCTCTGAGATTTAACCATTAGAGGTAAAGATAACGAGGAGAGAGAAGGTGGGAACAATGACGACACCTAGGGTTAGAAGGGGAAAGGGGAAGGGTGGAGAGGATCCATTTGGATGAAGTGAAAAAATGAAAAAAAGGGGCTTGGGCCCCTTCTATTAATTTGCGAATAAGGCTAGGTCTTGCCCTTGTTGGGCTGGACTCGGTCCCTTTTAAAGAGAAATGGGTAGCCCAATATATGTGTGTGTGTGTGTCACACGTATACTAATGCACATATAGAAGGGACAAAAAGTGAAAATTAATGGGTAGGTTAAAAAAACAATTAAAGGGATTGATTCACTAAGTAATTAAATTGAAACTAAAATAATTAATTAATTAAGGAAACTACTGATTTCACAAACATATTGGGTCTACAAGTGTGGCCTTAATTGAAATAAAACAATGAATTTTGTTATTTCAATTATGGCCCTATTTGACTAACTAATTGATTATTTCAATTGTAGCCATAGTTAAACATGTGATAAACAATTTACAAATATAGCCATAATTAATTACCCAAATGAATTATAATTAACTTGAGAATTGCCCATATAAATGGGTATGCAGAAATAAAACTTTGAGGGTAAAAATGACTATTCATTTCAGTCAAATCAATTTCCTTGAATTAAAATGGGGTAAATATTTGCTGATTATCTTCTGATAATTGCCCAATTAAATAAATAGCTATTTTACACTATTTCCTGGTTGAAATTAATAAATTGCATCATTAATTGCTGTGAAATAATTTCCAAATGATTCGTTATAGAAATTATTTTACCAAACAATAAAGGTAAAATATTATCTGCATAGTTTATAAATCATCCAGATGTTTTTCTATAAAAGAAACAATATTCCCCCATTTAATATTCAAGCATTTTGAGCAACTAAAATAGATTATGGGAGGTCAAAAATTAGGTGTTAACAGGGACACGAGACATAAGTAGAGAATACATGAACGTGAGACGTGAGGCATGAATAAGTAAGGGACATGAAATGGATGCTGAAGGTATTTACCTTGAACGTGATTTCCTGGAGATATTGTAGTTCTTTTCTGTACAAATATATTTGATGGTATGATAATTGAGACTGCTTAAATAATTCTAATTCCTTTTGTATGCTTAAAATGAATATTAAATAAGGGAAGGGTTCGCCTATCGGGGGGTTAGCGTGGGCGCCCCATTGACCCACGAGTTGGGTCGTGAAAAGTTGGTATCAGAGCCCTTACTGGTCTTACAAGTATAAGAGCATGTCTAGTAGAGACTTGCAGATCGGCACGATGAGCTTTGTACTTATCTGCGAGAGGATATAGGACATTTATGAAACTTCCAATTCATTCATTCCTTTTGTGCTACTTCATTCGAATTGGTATCTAGTCGATTTAAATTGGTATCTGAATTCCTTGTCTTATTCTCTCGCGAATAGTGGGAGCTTGTCCTTAATTTCTTATGTGAGCGGTTTTGTTACACCTTGGAAATTTCATGTCGTTTGCATTTATGAGTAAACTAACATAAGATCAAACTGGCAATGAAGCCCTTATAAGGTTAATGAGGGTATATAATAATCCTAAGTATGTACCTTAAGGTTTCAGAGTCAAATGAATCAGTTGAAGTAAGTTCGTTGAAGAAATTGGAAATAGAGTCATGTTTTGGGAAGATTTCGTATCATTTCAGTTATGCATTTCTTAGCATCACCTTGAGGGGAATATATAGGGCCCCTTAGATGGCCCCTTAGATGGTTAATGAAGTTTTATACAAGTCTAAAAAGGTTCCATAAGGATTGGAGGTCAAACGAATCGAAAAGAACGCACTTTCGCGAAATCGGGGAAAATGGGGCAATATGCGGCCGCATACTTAGTATTCTGAGCCGCAGATTGGCTGCAAACTCGCTATTTTGGATGATATTTCTTCCCAAAACTACCCCCATGCTGTGGAGGGAGTATGCGGCCGCATACTCACCGCAACACGAAGTGGTGGGGCGATTTTCAGCCCATTTTAAACACCCAAAGGATCCCATTTTTCACATTAACTTTCCACACTTATTTCCCCACATTATAAGAGTGTTCTTGAGAATTATTGAAGGTTCCAAAATATTCTAAATCCTTCCATACAATCAAGAGAGAAGATCAAACATCAAAACCTCAAGATAAATCCATGGAAGATGATGGTTCTTGTTTCTCTTCAAGGTTGTGATGAACTTGGTCTGGAGAGAAGTTGAGTGAAGTAAATTTGTTCTATTATAACGTATGTTCTCCATATTATTCATATGGTTGAGTTGATTTAAAGGTTTAGTAATTTTTGGAGAGAAAAGAACCTTAGTACAGAAGTCATAAAGTGTTGAATTGACGTTGATGACTATGAGGTGAACTTGAAAGGATATTTTGGATTAATTTGAGATTAAATTGAATTTAATTCTTTGATTATGATATTTTGGATGTTGTTGTGGATATTTGGGAGTTGTATTGGTATTTGGTGGAAGTCGATAAAATAGGGGAAGTGCTGCCCAAATTCCGCTAGCTCGTTAATTTCACTAGTTTGAACTTAAGAGTGTTTTCAAGACTTAACCTTAGTATGAATTCTCTTGGATGTAGATTTTCGGCATTAGGAGGAGAACGTTAAGTAATTAAGGAGGCGTAGAGGTATTTCAAGGCTAACCCTTTCTTTCTAAAGGCATGATTTCCATATTGTGAATCCATCTATGATATCCATAATGTCCTATTTCTTAGAAATGCTAGAAGCTCATTAGTCTCAAAGTTCTCATGATATTGTTGATCTTGTTCATTGTCTTTGATCTCATCTTACGATAGTTGACCCTCTAAGGAAGATATAGTGATAATGATGTAGAGGCTCGTAGACAAATGTACATATCTAGATATACCATAGCCTTATCGGTTCATATTTTGTATATCATTTTGGGTAGCCTTGTCGGCTTGTACATATGGGTATAGTTAATGATGTTTATATAGACGTGCATATATGCGATGGAACTTGTGTCTTTTCAGTTCATGGTAATTATGAGTTAGCCAAGAGGCTCACCTAGATATTATTATGAGAGGTATGTTAAAAGGTACTCAGTCGGTTAGCTCCAGGTGCCCATCATGGCCCTCTGTTTGGATCGTGACAAAAGTGGTATCAGAGCAGTTCGTCCTAGGGTGTATCTATGAGTCGTGTCCAGTAGAGTCTTGTTTATGAGTGTGAAGCGCGCCACTCTTTTAAACAGGAGGTTGCATGGCATTTAGGAATCATTGACCTTTCTTTCCCATCTTAGATTGTGCGATAGAGCCATGTTGTGAGGACTCTCCTTTTTCTGATAATGTGTTATGATTTCAGTGATTACTGTGAAGAGAAAAGCTACAGCAACCCAGAAGGGGAAGTCAATGGCAGGTAGAAGGATTAAACGGGTACCGCCTACAGAAGTAGATGAGGGCGAGTCCTAGAACGAGGTTCCATCTCGGCCCTCTCATATTCCGCCCACTCCAGAGAAGGATGGAGAAGCCTCAGCTCCAGCTCCAACACCCCAGTTCCTCAACCAGATGCCTCAAGCCAGGAGGTGAGAGAGGCCATCCATTTGCTAACCCAGTTAGTCACCGCTCAGGCCCAGTGGCAGGGTATGGGTCATGGCGATAGAGTTGTCAGTGCCAGAGCCCATGATTTCATTAGTTTTAACACTTCAAAATTCTTTGGGTCAAAACCAGATGAGGACCCGCAGAACTTCATAGATGGGATGTTGAGAACATTGCGAGTAATACATGCTTCGGATGTTGAGTCAGTAGAGTTGGCCTCCTATAGATTACGGGATGTTGCGGTTCATTGGTATGCTGTTTAGATGTCTTCTAGAGGAGTTAACGCACCTCCACCGGTATGGCAAGAGTTTGAAGATGCTTTCCTGCGACACTATTTGTCGCCAGAGGTTCGACGGGCTAGAGCTGATAGGGTCTTAAATCATAGACAATGGAATATGAGTGCCCTAGAGTATAGCCTTCGTTTGAATTATTTGGCCAGGTATGCTCCAGCCATGGTAGCTGATATGGGAGATAGTGTTCACCGATTTGTGAATGGTTTGGGGCCACATTTGATTGATGATTATTTGACAGCCTCACTTTAGGAAGGTATGGATATTTCTCACATTCAGGCCCATGCCTAGAATTTGGAAGAGCTGCAGCAACAGCGGAGGAGTGAGGGTGAGCATGATAGGGGTTATAGTAATAGGGCTAGAGAGGGGTCAGAGGCAGCAGTATTCTAAGCACTCAGGCCATTCAGTGACTAGTGCACCTCCACGATTTGCAAGCCAAAGATTTGATCGACCTATTCACTCTGGATCGGGTCAGAGTTTCAGAGCTTCGGGTTCTCAGTATAGGGGTAATTCAGGCCAGATGAGGCCGCCTTTACCACGATGTACTCAGTGTGGTAAGCTATATTGGGGATAGTGCCGACAGGTTCAGATGTTTGTTATTCTTATGGTCAACCAGGCCATATTATGCGTGAGTGTCCATTTCGAGGTGGTAGAAGTATGGTTTAGCCTACAGGATTAGCAGGTGGTTCTTCATCATCTGTACACTCTCCAGGGCAAATCTCATAGACACCAGCAGGTCGTGGTAGAGGTAGAGGTGGAGCGCCCAGTTCGAGTGGTCCTCAGCATCGTATTTATGCACTGGCTGGGCAACAAGATCTTGAGTCTTCCCCCAATGTTATCACAGGTATATTATTAGCATCTTCTCATGACGTATATGCATTGATTAATCTAGGCTCTACATTGTCATACGTTACTCCTTATGTTGCTTGTCAATTTGGGGTGAAACGTAGGTCAATTAAACCTTTCGAAGTGCCTACACCCGTTAGTGACCCAGTGATAGCTAGTCGAGTATACAGAAATTGTGTGGTTATAGTCTGTGACCGTCATACCATGGCAGATTTGATCGAGTTGAATATGGTAGATTTTGATGTCATCATGGGTATCGATTGGATGGCTTTCTATTATGCTAATGTTGATTGCAGAACAAAAATGGTTCGTTTCCAGTTTTCAGGAGCACTAATCTTAGAGTGGAAGGGTAATACAGCGTCTCCGAGAGGTAGATTTATTTCCTATCTTAAGGCAAAGAAGATGATTGCTAAAGACTGTATTTATTATCTAGTCCGGGTCTAAGATACAGAAGCAAAGTCGCCAACTTTTCAATCTGTGCCAGTAGTGAATGAGTTTCAGGATGTGTTTCTGAACGAGCTTCCAGGTCTTCCACCAGAATGGGAGATTGATTTTGCCATCGATGGGCTACTGGATACTAAGCCCATTTATATTCTTCCTTATAGAATGGCTCCTGCAGAGTTGCAGAGTTAAAAGAATTGAAGGAGCAATTGAAAGATTTGCTCGAGAAAGGCTTTATTAGGCCCCGTTCGTCACCGTGGGGAGCACCTGTATTATTTGTAAGAACGAAAGATGGCTCCTTGCGCATGTGTATTGATTACAGGCAGC
Source organism: Lycium barbarum (assembly GCF_019175385.1). Classification (NCBI taxonomy): domain Eukaryota; kingdom Viridiplantae; phylum Streptophyta; class Magnoliopsida; order Solanales; family Solanaceae; genus Lycium; species Lycium barbarum. The sequence continues at coordinate 98,203,202 of NC_083343.1, read as the reverse complement.
TGAATAAGGTGAAAATAAAGAATAAATATCCACTTGCAAGGATTGATGATCTATTTGATCAGTTGCAGAGTTCCAAATGGTTCTCTAAGATAGATTTGAGATCGGGGTACCACCAGGAGAGAGCTAGGAAGGAGGACATTCCAAAGACAACCTTCAGAACTAGATATGGTCATTTCGAGTTTCAGGTAATATTGTTTGGATTGACTAATGCACCGGCGGTGTTCATGGATTTGATGAATAGTATGTTCAGGCCTTTTCTAGATTTATTTGTGATTGTGTTTATCGATGATATCCTGGTATACTCTCGATCCGAGGCAGAGCATGCAGATCATTTACGTGTTGTCCTTAGAGTTCTGCAGGATCAAGATCTATATGCAAAGTTCTCAAAATGTGAGTTTTGGTTAAATTCTATGACTTTTCTGGGGCATATTATTTCAGCTGATGATATTCAGGTGGATACCCAAAAGATTAAAGTTGTAAAGACTTGGCCGAGACCTACAACACCTACAGAGGTTCGTAGTTTTATAGGCTTGGCAGGGCATCACAGAAGATTTGTAGAGGGTTTTTCTTTTATTTCTGCACCGTTGATGAAGCTGACCCAGAAATCAGCTAAATTTCAATGGACGGATGCTTGTGAGCGCAGTTTTCAGGAGCTGAAGGATAGACTGACTTCGGCCCCAGTTCTGACACTTCCAGAAGGATCAGAGGGATATGTTGTTTATCGTGATGCTTCAGGCGTGGGATTATGTATTGATGCAGCACGGTAAAGTCATTGCTTACGCTTCAAGGCAACTGCAGAAACATGAGAAAAACTACCCGACCCATGATCTAGAGTTAGCTGTAGTAATTCATGCATTGATGATGTGAAGGCATTATTTGTATGGTGTTCACATTGATATTTATACAGATCATAAGAGTCTCCAGTATATTTTCAGGCTGAAAGAGTTGAATTTACGGCAAAGGAGATGGTTGGAGCTATTGAAAGATTATGATGTTAGCATCCTATATTATCCAGGGTAAGCGAACCTCGTAGTTGATGTGCTTAGCCATAGATCTATGGGTAGCTTATGTAATGTTCAGCCAGAGAAGAGAGAGTTAGCTCGTGAGTTTCGGCAGTTAGCTAGCCTAGGAGTTCGGTTAATGGACTCGAGCAATATGGGAGTTACCATTCAGAAATAAGGTGTTTCGTCATTGGTGGTTGAGGTGAAAGAGCGCCAGTATGAGGATCCCATGTTGGTTCGTTACAGGAATACACATCCTCAGAAGAAAAAGTCATCCTTTGAGATTTCTGCAGATAGAGTTCTCAGATGTCGAGGCGGATTGTGTGTTCCTGATGCTGCAGGATTACATCACTAGATTTTGGAGGAAGCCTATTATTCCCGTTATTTTGTTCATCCGGGAGCAACAAAAATGTATCATGATCTTAAATCCATATATTGGTGGGACAGAATAAAGAAAGACATAGCAGAGTTCGTAGCTCAACGTCCTCACTGTCAGCAGGTAAAGATTGGGCATCAGAAGCCTGGGGGATTGTTGCAAGATATGGAAATTCCGACTTGGAAATGGGAAGTGATTAATATGGATTTCATTACAGGCTTGCCTCGTTCTCAGTGTAAGTATGATTCTATGGGTAGTTGTGGATAGATTTACGAAGTCAGCTTATTTTCTACCAGTCAGAACTACATACTCAGCTGAAGATTATGCAAAGCTTTATATCAAAGAGATAGTACGACTCCATGGTGTTCCCGTATCCATTATTTCTGATAGAGGAGCACAATTTACAGCTAATTTCTGGAAGTCCTTCCGAGAAGGTTTGGGGACTCAGGTGAGTCTTAGCATAACATTTCATCCATAGACAGATGGACAAGCTGAGCGCACCATTCAGATTCTCGAGGATATGCTACAGGCATGTGTGTTGGATTTTGGAGGTAGTTGGGATGATCACTTACCGCTTATTGAGTTCGCTTAAAACAATAGTATCATTCCAGTACTTAAATGGTCCCGTATAAGGCTTTATATGGGCACAAGTGTAGATCACCAAATGGGTGGTTCGAAGTTGGAGAAACTAAGCTAATAGCGCTAGGCTTGATCCAACAAGCCATGGAAAAGGTCAAGCTTATTCAGGATCGATTATTGACAGCTCAGAGTCGTCAGAAATTTTATGCAGATAATCGCTGGCGAGACTTAGAATTCCAAGTTAATGATTGGGTATTCTTGAAGGTGTCACCTATGAAAGTCATGATGATATTTGGTAGGAAGGGCATGCTTAGTCCTTGGCATATTGGGCCTGACAAGATTGTACGCAAGGTAGGCCAGGTGGCTTGTGAGTTAGATCTACCTTCGGACTTGGAGTCAGTCCACCTAGTTTTTCATGTGCCAATGCTTCGGAAGTGCATTGGAGATCCTTCCAGAATTGTACCTGTGGATGATGTCCAGGTGACCGAGCAATTATCACACGAAGAAATTCCCATTGCGATTCTAGATATACAAGTTCAGAGACTCATAACTAAAGATGTAGCTTCTGTTAAAGTTCTATGGAGAAATAATAATAGAGAAGAAATTACTTAGGAAGTTAAGGGAGATATGAAGTGCAGGTATCCACATTTGTTTCCACTCCCAGAGGAGGTTAAGGCAGAGCCACCATTATCATCAGGTGTGTAATGCTTTCTTTTTATGATTTCTTGGTCGTGTGTGGCCATTATTGTTGTTGTTATTGTAGCCCGGTGAGGCGTTGTATATTTTGAGTTGTTGTGATAGGATGGTAGTGGCATATTTGCAGCGGAAACTCTGGCAAATTTTTTGTAGAATCCCTAAGAGTCTAACATTCGCGGACGAATGTTCTTAAAGGGGGAGGAATGTTACACCTTCGAAAATTCGTGTCGTTTGCATTTATGAGTAAACTAACATAAGCTCAAAAAGGACATGAAGCCCTTATAAGGTTAAGGAGGGTATCTAATAGTCCCAAGTATGTACCTTAAGTTTTTACAGTCAAATGAATCGGAGAAAGTAAGTTCGTTGAAGAAATTGGAATTGGAGTCATGTTTTGGGACGATTTCGTGTCATTTGAGTTATACATTTCTTAGAATCACCTTTAGGGGGAGATATAAGGCCCCTTATATGGTTAATTAAGTTTTATACAAGTGCTAAAAAGGTTCCACAAGGATTGGAGGTCAAAACAAATTGAAAAGAACGCACTTTCGCGAAATCGGGGAAAATTGGGAAATATTCGACCGCATACTCAGTATGCTGAGCTGGATATTGGCCGCAAAATTGCCATTTTGGCTGCAATTTCTGCCCAACACCACGCCCCATGTTGTAGAGGGAATATGCGGCCGCATACTCAGTATGTGGTGCCGTATACTCACTGCAACACAGAGTGGTGGGGCGATTTTCAACCCTTTTTAAACCCCTAAGGATCCCATTTTTCACATTAACTTTCCACACTTATTTCCCCATATTATAAGAGGTTTATTGAGAGTTCTTGAAGGTTCCAAAATATTCTAAAACCTTCCATACCATCAAGAGAGAAGATCAAACATCAAAACCTCAAGATAAATCCATGGAAGATGATGGTTCTTGTTTCTCTTCAAGGTTGTGATGAACTTGGTCTTGAGAGAAGTTGAGTGAAGAAAATTTATTGTATTATAAGGTATGTTCTCCATCTTATTCATATGGTTGAGTTTATTTAAAGGTTTAGTAAGTTTTGGAGAGAAAAGAACCATAGTAGAGAAGTCATAAAGTGTTGAAGTGAAGTTGATGACTATGAGGTGAACTTGAACGGATATTTTGGATTAACTTGAGATTAAATTGAATATAATTCTTTGATTTATATTGTGGATTTTGTTTTGGATATTTGGGAGTTGTATTGGTATTTGGTGGAAGTCGATAAAATAGGGGAAGTGCTGCCCAAATTCCGCGAGCTCATTAATTTCACTAGTTTGAACTTAAGAGTGTCTTCAAGACTTAACCTTAGTATGAATTATCTTGAATGTATATTTGCGGGCTTAGGAAGAGAACGTTAAGTAATTAAGGAGGCGTAGATGTATGTTAAGGCTAACCCTTTCTTTCTAAAGGCATGATTTCCATATTGTGAATCCATCTATGATATCCATAATGTCCTATTTCTTAGAAATTCTAGAAGCTCATGAGTCTCAAAGTTTTCATGCTATTGTTGATATTGTTCATCGTCATTGATCTCATCTTACGATATTTGACCCTCTAAGGAAAGATATAGTGATAATGGTAATCGAAGGTTCACCGATCTTATGTCACTCCGATAGAGTTGTAATGCTTCCTTTGGATTCTTATGTATACCATATATGTATATATAGCTATTGTTTGACACCGAGCTTATATGGCCAGGTACGATAACCATTATGCACACCACTGCAGTTGGGTACAGACAACACCGAGCCTCGTTATGGCCGGGTACAGACAATACTGAGCCTTGTTATGGCCGGGTATGGTATCCTTATATGTATATGTATGAAACGTTTCCTTTAGAGAAAGGTAAAGTATGCATGACAGTCCTTTAGAGAAAGGTTAAGTATGCATGACAGTCGTCTTAAGAGGTATTATGAGGTATAAAATGTTCTCTTTATCTTATGTTATCTTGATGTTGCTATTCATGTCTTACATACTTAGTACGTTGTTCGTACTGACGTCCTTTTATTGTGGACGCGGCGTTCATGCCCGCATGTAGACACGGAGGCGGACCAGACCCCTAAGCTGCTTCATCAGTGATTGCATTGAAGTGCTCCATTCGATCCTGAGCTCTAGTTTAGTTGGTATAATTCTTTTATGTACATACTTGGGCATGGTGGGGTCCTGTCCCATCTTTATGATATTACATACTCCATGTAGAGGCTCATAGACAGATGTACATAGCTAGATATCTCATAGCCTTATTGGTTCATATTTTGTATATCATTTTGGGTAGCCCTGTCGGCTTGTACATGTAGGCATAGTTAATGATGTTTATATAGATGTGCATATGTTCGATGAAACTTGTGTCTTTTCAGTTCGTGGTAATTATGAGTTATCCAAGTGGCTCACCTAGATATGATTACGAGAGGTATGTTAAGAGGTACTCGGTCGGTTAGCTTCGGGTGCCCATAATGGCCCTCCGGCTGGGTCATGACAAGTTTGATATCATATGGCACGGTACAGTACGAGATGTGTTATTCTGATACAGGAGCGTGATCTAAGTTCAGTTTCTAATTATGACTTAAAGTTCTGTTACGTGGGTTGTGATTGAGACTTGCTTATTATTTGATATTTTTTGGAAATATGGAAGTGATAATACAGAGGGCCGCATGATCTCCATGGTTTCAGCTATTGGTTGCTCGAAAGTCACATAAGTGCATTTATGGTTTAACGAGATTGGTTTGCTCGAGGTGTGATTGGTTTGGGAAAGTTTCAGCATCGTCAAGTGAATTGTGATAATTTGTGTGATATGAATATACCAACGACAAGTCGATGGTTTAGCAATGGAAACAAGTGTAAGCTTGGGAAGGATTGGCAGTTTGACAAGAAGGTAGTGACCGCGATCAAAACATTAAGGAGAACTTGAAGATAAAGACATGAAAGGAGACTTTTGCAACAGGTGTGAGAAAGTAAGAATTCTTATGGTATAGAGGTGAAGTACTTCATTGCCATATGAGACGGTGGCCTAAGAAAGAGAATTTGGATAGATCAAAACTCCCTTATAAGAAGGGAACAATAGATATCTGACGTGCTCGTCAGGATAAGGTTGCAAGGTGTACGAGAGTGGATTTCATATTCGGTTGTGAAAAGTTAAGTTGGGATTTGACATGACAATATAGTAGTGATGGAGTAAGAACTAGTGGTTTGTGGGTTTCTTCAGCAAATTAGCTATCGGCTCTAGATCAAGAGGAAAAGTTACTTGTGACGAGTGGGAACATAAGGTATTGGGAAGCTGTGGTCCTGCTCTTTCAGTAAGGGGTGTATTCGCAGGATCGTTGTTTTTAGAGGATTGGTAAGGGGATCATTTGCATCAAGAGTTATTGATTGAGAGATATGTTGTGGTTATACATTGTAGAATAGACGCAAGGGTTCCTGGATGAGTTGGTATGATTGGTTATGTTGTAGGCTAATGGCGGTCCAGTGGTTGACTAATAGAAATGACTCTAGTGATGGGCAAGTGTGAAATTCTAGTTCCAAGGGGTTACCAGATGTTGCATCTAGTTCTTGGATTAGGATTGTGGGCATGGTATACTAAGGTTAATTCTTGTAAGGTTCTACAATTACGGGTGTCGTGACTTTGTGGAGTTGACTGAATGATAGGAATAATCGCACCATGGTTAGAGGTGTTCTGGTTCGGCAAAATAAAGCAAGAAACGTTCTTCGTAGGCAAGCATCGGTTAAGGAACTGTGAGTGAGGAGTCGGTTAAATAGGGAGTTTGAAGTGTTAGATCAATGATGGTTTGAAACTAATTCCAGTTATAAAGGACATTTCGGAAATTAAGTTAAGGATCAACAATATCGGTTGAAACGAGGAGAAGTAAGTTCACTATAGAACGTTTGGGTATCGGTGTTGGGCCAATAAACTCATAAACCAAGTTAGAGAAGGATTATTCAATTAAGGAAATTTGGCAAGGGTACCTCGATGAAGTTATATGAGGACGCTAATGGGATTCTATGTATGGTATTTAAGGATCGCCCTACGGGTTATAGATAGGTTCAGTGGTAGGTTGGGGTATTGCATCGTTAATATTTAATTCTTATGGGAGTAATCAGAGTTGGTCGATATGTTACTAGAAGGAAGACTTCATGAAGAATTGTTTATGAGATGCCCTGGATTTAGAGGAGTGATCAGTTTTGAAGTTCGGGTGAGTCAAGTGAAGCGCTCGGGTGTGAGTGTATGGTATATTACTATCTCCAGGGTTGACTCAGCTAATTGGCAGGACTTATGATTTTGCAGTATACATTTGAGTGGGTTTGAGTGGCGGTCGGTCAGTGGCAGTGAATGTGATCTGAATGAAATAGAGGAATTGAAGAATTAAAATAAAGGTATAGTTGATCGAGAATCAGAAGGAACAAAGTACATTCTGGGAAAAATAAGTTATTCGGATTCGAAGAAACCATATTACTTGGGTTAAGTATGGATTGTAGTATTGTTTTTTTGCATCTCCCGGAGGAGGTGTGATTCTTAAGTACTCTTAAAGAAGGAGGTCTACAATAATGGACTAAGTTTTGTGACGAAGCTCCGTGAGGCTTCATGATCAGTGGCTGATGAGAAGCAAATTTCAGGTGACCAACATGCTAAAGTTTATGGAAAGGCGACATGTGTTATATCAAGATAGGTAATTCGTAGCACTCTTCATTGGATGAGCTAGAGTTGTTAACTAGGAGGAATTTTGGGAATCTCTATATTTGAATGTTAGAGTTATATTTTCGAGATGAGATTGTATTTGTGGTAGTGGATTATGTTGTAGGTTTTCCTGACTAGATAGCTTAGGTGAGCATTTTGGATATTAAGGACTGGGAAGTAGTTGCGTGTCACGACCCAATTTAGCTAAGTCACGGGAGCACCTACCTTTCCCATCTCAGTAGGGGAACCCTTATCCTAACAATTTTGAATACATGAAATAATAAGAAAATAAGCGGAAGAAATAGGAATACGTAAGTTTGACATAATAATAGATAGAATATGCGGAAGTACATCAAACCACCCCAGAAATTTGTCTAATCATACAAGAGCAACTAACTAACATCTACGAGTCTGGGAATTTCAATAATACATTAAAGTCTGAATATGTCTCGGAATATCAATATAAGACATAAAATAAGGAAAAACTCTCCAAGGTGGCGGACGTCCCCGTGCGCACCCTGTAAGACTCTCAACAGTAACTCTCGAACTACTATCAGTCACAAGAGACAGAGGTCGACCCTACCTGGAACTCTGCATTCACAAAAGAACAAGTACCGGTAGGTATCATAGGCCGACTAACTTTAGCTAACACATATTAAGTCAATAAAGTAAGATAAACATGTAATCAATCAAGGTATAAGTCAAACACAAGCCAGGAATCAAGTACACGTCATCACCTAGGTTATAGCATCTAAACCCAATTGTGTCAAGTCTCAAATACTCAGTCTGAATCCGTATATCATAAGTACAACACAAGAATATCACAACAGAAGCCAAGTGCAATGCAATGCAATAATGTATGAAATGAATATGCAATGCAATGTTGTGTACACATGTACTCCGGACGAAACTATCGACGTCTTGGTAACACAACCCATGGGGGACCCATAAAATCCATGTACCTTACGGCTCCGACACAAACCTCGGCAATAGCTACCTAACGATTTCGGTAAAAACCTCGGCAATCACTACGCACAACCTCGATTCCAGGACAACCATCTGATATCAGTCTTCACCTCACTTTCATCTAACTGAGCCCAACTCATCATCGTGTTTCCTCAAGTATCATCAGTGTGTCAACAGTATATCATGAAGGATGAGAATGTGTGCAATGTATGAGTTCCAAGTGAATAATCAGATCAATATCACAAGTCCCACGCATGGGTACGCCAACAATATCATGAAAAGGCTACACAAGCCACATAGAATACTATACTCGTATCAAATGTCAACAAATAACATACTGTAATATCATAAAAAGGCTACACATGCCATATAGAATACTATCCTCGTATCAAACGTCAACAAGTAAGATACTACAATATCATGATCAAGATATAACAAAAGTATCCAATATCTACTATCACCACGTGGCATCAAGCCAACAATAATTGAACAAATCAAGTCACAACACAACGGGGTGGCTAACCCCAATCCCATAACAGGGCCCAACCTAACACAATATCCAACCCAACTTCATACCCAAAGGTTTACATGCTTTCTCCGACAATATCATCTAAATATATGTTTCGCTAAACGAAGTCTCACTATAGGGTAAACCGTAACCTAGCTGGAAGGTCGAATAACAATATCACCAACAATCCCACCTTAGACTTTCCTTTCCTTTGAGCATCAAGATCAAGAATGTCTAAGCATATTCGAATCATGGAATTAGAATCAAGAAGAACATCAACAAGCCTTACTTCTATTCGATACCTAAATCCCCTACTTATGGAATAGGGTTTATGAACTAGAAGGGTGAAATTAGGAATCTAAAGGTCCCAACATGAAATTAAACCTTTAGGTGATCAATTCCCATCAATATCAAGTTAGAATAGTCAACAATTCACTCAAATTTGGATTCTAGCAAAACCCCCAAATTTAGGTATAAACACTAACCTTAAATTCACCAATTAAGCCTTGAAAAAAGGAATATTCAAGTTATAATAGCTAATACTCATCAATATCATGCTAACCCATGCTAAATCCACCAAATAAACAAGGTTTTAGCATTATAAGATCATTAAAGAAGAAACCCACAAAAGCCCCTTTTTGCTCTTACCATTTAAGAGAAATTTAGGCATGGATCATTGATTAGGAAAAGCTAAAAAATTATTTAGGGACAAGATTGTTTCCATAGAGAAGAAATCAGTGGAAACCCTCCTAAAATCGCCTCCTTAAGCCTCAAGAATGAGTATAGGAAATGACTTAATATCTAAGGATTGTTGGTTAGAAAATAAGTTATCCCGTGATGACTAATCCCGGGATTAGTTATCCTGGGATTGTTATTCCACCCTCAATGTGGGATAAAAAAACACTATAATCCCGGGATAACTAATCCCGGGATTAGTTATTCCGAGTTTTTATTCCAACCAAACGTGGGATAAGGCGACATTAAATTTTTATCCTAGGTCAATTTTTGCTTATCCATCATACCAAACGAGCCCTAGGGATTTTAACACATTAAAAGGCCTCTGACTCGGCTAATACCGCTTCTGCGATAGCGGTCCCACCTTGGCGTCCAATTAGACCTCCACGACGGTCCACTCACAAATGCCCTTGGCTACTTCAACGGCCAGGAAACCACTATAGCGGTACTGCTGATATGGTACTGGTGTCGCTGATGCGATACTGGTGCCGCTATAGCGGGCAGCAGAACCAGATTCCTCTAAATAAAGACAATCTTAATCCTGAGATTGTTAACACCTAATTTTTGACCTTCCATAATTTATTTTAATTACTCAGAGTCCTTGGATAACAAACAAAGTGAATCATACATTTAAAAGGGTCTAAAGGATTTTTTTTATAAAATCATCTTGGTCAATAATCACCCCTTTCGACTGGTGAAATAATTTTTATAATATTAGAAATCATCTGGAGATTAATTGGTATATTTTATGACATTTTATTAGAATTAATCAAGAGGAAAACAATTGTGAATAATTGCTTATTTAACTATTAAATTGTGAAAAGTCAAAATTAGATAATAATTTCCCTTAAATCCAAGGAACTTGAGTAATTGAAATAATTGACCATTTTACCCCTCAATCTTTAATCTTGTGTGTTTGCATAATTGTTTTTAGTACTTAATTGGGTTAATTAATCAATTAAAGGTTCATTATTGCAAATTGGTTTTAATTATTTAATTGTTTACATTATGGCCACAATTGAACCAAACAATTCATGATTGAGGTAATTGGGGTCATTTTTTGCAAATTCGGCCCCTAGTGACTTTAATTAAAATAACCAAATCCATTAGTTCAAATTAATTAAGGATATTGGTGTAATTTAATCTTAATTGGTTGATTAGGTTAAGTAGGTTATAATTGCAACAGTCAATTAGGTGTAACGACCCGCTTGGTCGTTATAGTCTTTTCGGCACTTTTAACCCTTTTCCGAGCTTGGTTAGCACACTTTTAACCCAAGGGGACCGTTGAAACGCTTTTCGAGGGGTTTAGATTTGATTCGGGTGATTTTTTGTGAAATTTGGGCTTAAAGCGAAAAAAAGTTGACTCAAAGTTGACCTTTGGGCAAATGGACCTTTTTTGAAAATTCATCGATTTCGAGGGGTTCGGATGGTTTTTAGAACTTGCATGTATATTTGGTTCGGTTCCCAATGCACTCGGATGCATTTTGAGACTTGGGTTGGGAAGTTAGAATTGAGGTATCGAGGGTTGACTCGTTCAACGAGACCTCCGTTGGGAATTTCGAGGCCACGAGTGCCTTCGTAGCTTGTTTTTATGTGTGTCTATGTATGTGGTTCGTGAGCAGATGGCCTCGGGTATTAGTCGGGATTTCGGTTGAGATTAAGATTATTTTTAGGGAATTCTGATGCTAGTGTCCGCCATGGCGGCACCATTACCGACCCAGCGGCACCGCCATAGCGGTGGGATGGGTCGTTGGGGCGACCAAAGTTCTTTTGTGGCCTGACTGTCTCGACGGTCTGAGTGGACGTCGAGGCGGTACCGTCGCAGCTGTCCTGATGCTTCTGTATCGGTATCAGGCCAGTTATATTCATTAAGTGTGTATTAAAAGCCCTTTGTCTATCATTTATTACTATTCCAAAAATTGAGCTTTTGGGAGAAATTCTAGAGGATTCTTGGAGAAAATTCTTGGTGGTAAGTCCTAATCTTCTTGCTATTCCATTATTCTTAATCATCTTAGAATCCCTTTCATCATTATAGTTCTTTAAGTAATGGAAGATTAAAAGTGGGTTTAATGAATATTCTACCTAAGCTTCTAAATCATGATTTGTTGGTTGGGTTAGCTTCATTAAGCATTGAGTTGATGAGTAGAACCCTTATTTCATAACTTCTTCCTAATTAGAGGCTACTTTGTGGATATAGGAGTTAGGGTTTACACCCAAATTTGGGGGTTTTGCCTAGAATCCGAATTAAAGTAAATTGTTGATTATTTTAGCTTGCTAATGATGGGAATTGATCATCTAGTGGTTTAATTTCATGTTGGGACTTTTAGATCCCTAATTTCACCCTTCTAGTACATAAACCCTAGTCCATAGGTTGGGGATTTGGGTCTTGATAGAAGTAGGGTTAGTTTTGATGTTCTTCTTAATTTTAATTCCATTATTCGAATATGCTTAGACTTTCTTGATATTGAGGCTCAGCGGAAAGGTGAGGCTAAGGAGTAATTGTTGGTGTTATTGTTGTTCGGCCTTCCGAGTAGGTTATGACTTACCCTATGGTGAGACTTCATTTAGCGAAGCATATATTTAGATAATATTGTTGGAGAAAGCATGTAAACCTTCGGGTATGAAGTTGGGCTGGATATTGTCTTAGGTTGGGCCATGTTGTGTGATTGGGGCTACCCACCCCATTGTGTTGTGACTTAATTTGTTCTATTTTTGTTGGCTTGATGCCACGTAGTGATAGTAATATTGGCGACTATTGATATATCTTGATCATGATATCATACTCTATTGCTTGTTGACATTTGATACGAAAAATAGTGTTCTATATGACTTGTATAGTCTTTCCTGATATTGTTGGCGTACCCATGCTTGGTACTTGTGATTTTGACCTGATTATTGATGTTGACTCATGCATTGCACGCATTCTCATCCTTCATGATATATTGTTGATACACTGATGATACTTGAGGAAACACTGTGATAAGTTGGCTCAATTTGGATGAGAGTGACGTGAGGTCCGATATCCGATAGTTGTCCCGGAATCATGGTTGTGTGGTAGCGGTTGCTAAGGTTTTTGCTGGAGCCGTGAGGTACATAGACTCCACGGGTCCCCCATGGGTTGTACTTATGAAAATCCTCCATGGGCAAAGATCTGGTGTCTCGTTCATCCGTTGGGCAAAGATCCGGAATGAGTGGTACATGAGACTTCGCGAGTCCTCATGGGTTGTGCTACCGAGACGTCGATACTTCCGTTCGGAGTACATGTGTACACAACATTGCATTGTATTTGCATTCATACATTATTGCACTGCATTGCATTATGGTTTATATTGTGATGATCTAATGGTTTGCTTTTGTTATTTGGATTTGGTTATATTTTACTAACCTGCACTTGCTGCATTCTTTTATAAATGCAGAATTCCAGGTTGGATCTACTTCCGTCTCCCGTGGCTGATGGTCGCTATCAGGGTTGCTTAGAGTCTACAGGGTGAGCACGAGACGTCCGCTGCCTTTAAGATTCTTCTTATTTATGTCTTACTTTCCATTCTAAGACATATTCAGACTTGATGTATTTTTTATATTCCAGACTTGTATATTTCTATATAAATGCTCTTGTATGGGTTAGACCAGACTCTGGGGTGTATTTCCTTATTTCCACACTTTTTCTATATTATTATCGTAAGTCTTACGTGATTTATTCTCTTTCGCTTATTTAATTAATTATATACGTTTTTACTATCGTTTGGTTGAGGGTTCTCTTACCAAGGTGGGAAAGATAAGTGCCCGCACGACTCAGCTAAATTGGGTCATGACATTTGGTTTTTAAGACCCATTAAGGATGTATTTGCAAATTGAACCTTATAGCGGTGTTTTAAATTAATTACGTCATAATTTGATTATGACTAAGTATTACGGTTAATAATTGGTTGTTTAAATGTTTGTCTGTTTTATTAAAATGCCCGTATATACACCTAGTATACTGGAGAATATATAGGTAATATACAAAAGGGGCCCTTCCCTTTTCTTTTAATTTTGGACTAGGTCAAACCCAAAACGGACTGCCCCGGCCCAAAATAATCAGATCAAGAGGGGAAAAAACCCTCCTCACGTCCATTTTTCACACCAAACACCCCTTTCCCCCTGCCCCCCCCCCCCCCTTTCTTTTTCCTCTTCCATCACAAACCCTAGGCACCGCCTGCACCCTCTCTCCTCTCTCATCGCCAAAAATGGCAAATGTTCATAGGTCTCAAACTTCAGCTAGCTTTTACGCGTCCAAATGCATACAACAATTAATGCTTCAACGTTATTCACTCGAAATTGCTCCAAACACGGTATTAGTTTCATTCCTTTTTGTTTTTCCATTAATTTTCAAGTCAAACAAAGAGATTTTCTCCATCTTGTTGTCATATTATTGATTGTACGAATTTGTTTTCATTGGTTCAACAAGGATTGGCTCGAATCAACTCATAGTGGATTAGATCTAACCATATATGCTTGTTATCTTTAAATAGAACCCCAACCCTTACCAGAAAAACAAGTTTGAGAACCCAAAAAGCTTGAGAGTTACATTAAAAAATCGAAACTTGAGCTTACTAGTATAATTTTAGGGTTTAACTTTAAAGTGGAAGGCTTCTTAGTTCTAAAATTTATTTTCTTTGTGTTTTGTGTGGCTGAGTGTGGGATTTGGAAGCACAAAGGGTCTTCAAATCCGTTCTTGTACACGGTTGCGCATAAAAAAGGTAACCATTAATCTTGTTATTGCTTTTTATTTAATGTTGCTTAGTTTAAATTGCAATTAGTGATATTCTGCTTATTTTTAAGTATTATGATAAGTGATATGTTGTTTTAGGTTTAGGTTTTTGTTAGTAATGTGCTAAATTAATTTATATTCTTGTAATGTGTTGCTGACTGTGAACTGCTTAGATTAATCAGCTTGACTTATATTTATGTGGTGGTTTAACTCTGATGACTTAGGTTAGGTAAAATGTGAAGTAATCAACTTGTTTTCTTATTTGATCTAATCTCTGATGCACTAATTATATAGAAATGATATCAAAAAATGAGAAACAAAATGGTATTGAGTTTAAGCTTGGTTTTGATTGATTGAACATGGTTTAAAATGGCTTGGTCAACTGATTTTGGGATTCTTTTGTTTTCTCTCTAAAAGTAAGTTTATGTTACACCTCGTGGTTTAATACATTGAGATTCGTCGTGTGTTAGTGGTTCCAGTCTTGGATACGGGGGGTTATCAAGGTTAAAGAAGATTAGACAAGTTTATCTTATAGTTATAAGGGGTTAAGTTCATGTTTAGCAGGTATTGAAAGGATTAAAGGTTGAACAAATCAACGAGAATCTATTTCAAGAAAAGTGGGTTTTACCGTTAGATATATGGACCGTATAATTTTTACGGACCGTATATGGGTTTGACTCCCACCGTAAATTGATTCCAGAAAGGGTGAGTCACTGGTTAGATTTCCAATTATACGGACCGTATAATTTTTACGGTCTGTAAAAGTGGACTGTAAATCTAAGTCGGTACCAAATTTCTTTTTATATATAATCTCAACCCTTGTTCATTTTTACTCATTTTAACATTTCTCAAAGTCCACTAAAGCTCTAGAACCTTCTCCTAAACATATCCAACCAAACCCAAGTGAAATCAAAGATTAAGAGGCAAATATCAAGAGATTTAAGTGTTGGAAGGCTCACTAGGGCTTGTAGAGTCCAAGAATTCCTTTGGTGTTGAAGTTGGAGGTTTCACTCAAGTGGAATAATTTGATCCAAAGCTTATCCTATGTGATAAAAGGTTAGTCTTCACATATATTTCATGTTATTGAGAATGCTTGGTTGTTGAACATTTTGATTGAGGAAAGAAAGTGAAAAAAGAAGTTCAAATGTGGATTTGATGATATTTTGAGTAGCAAAATAACTTGAGTTATAATTGTTAGAATGTTTCGAGTATAATCTTGTTATGAGGGGTAATGATGATGATAAGGGAGTGTTGTATACAAGTGTATAAGGGATAGTGTTGAACTTGTTGATATAAATTGATTATGAGAATGAGTTTTGGGATTCTGTTGGCTATAATTTGAATAAAATCTCTTAATCATGGTATTGTTGAAGTTGTCATTGTTTTTTGGGAGTTGATTTGGAATATGGTGGAAGTAGGTGAAATAGGGGAAGTGTTGCCCAATTTCCGCTAGCTTATTAATTATTGTAGTTTGAACTTATGAGTATTTCTAAGACTTAACGTTAGTGTGAATCCTCTTGAATGTAGATTTGTGAACTTGGAAGGAGAAACATTAAGTAGTTGAGGAGACGAAAAGGTATGTTAAGGCTGACCCGTTCTTTCTAAAGGCGTGATTTCCTTATTGTGAACCCCTACATGATATCCATAATGTCCTATTTCCTAGAAATGCTAGAAGCTCATGATTCTCAAGGTCCTCATGATATTGTTGATCTTGTTCGTCGTCGTTGATCTCATCTTATGATAGTTGACCCTCTAAGGAAAGATATAATGACAATGATGATTCCATAATGGTAACCGCAGGTCCAGCGACCTTATGTAACTCTGATAGAGTTGTAATGCTTCCTTTGGATACTCATGTATGTCATTATATATATATATATATATAGCTATTTTCTAACACCGAGCCTATATGGCCAGGTACGATATCTATTGTGCACACCGCTGTGGTTGGGTACGGATAACACCGAGCCTTGTTATGGCCGGGTATGGGTGACACCGAGCCTATATGGCCGGTTGCGGTATCATTATATATATATATATATATATATATATAGGACGGCGCATACGGAGTTGAAAGAATTGAAGGAGCAGTTGAAAGATTTGCTTGAGAAGGGCTTTATTAGGCCTAGTACATCGCCGTGGGGAGCACCAGTGTTATTTGTAAGAAAGAATGATGGCTCTTTGTGAATGTGTATTCATTATAAGCAATTGAATAAAGTGACTGTAAAGAATACGTATCCGCTCCCGAGAATCGATGATTTATTTGATCAGTTGTAAGGCCCCAAATATATCTCGAAGATAGACTTGAGGTCAGGATACCACCTGGTTAGGGTGAAGGAAGAGGACATTCCGAAGACAGCATTATGAACTAGATATAGCCACTATGAGTTTCGTGTTATGTCGTTCGGGCTAACTAATGCCCCAGTTGTATTCATGAATTTGATGAATCGTGTATTCAGACCCTTTCTATATTTGTTCGTGATTGTGTTCATAGATGATATTCTAGTTTATTCACCATCGGAGGCTGATTATGCAGACCATCTACGAGCAACACTTGGAGTTATTCGAAAAAGAGAGCTATATGCCAAGTTTTCCAAGTGTGAGTTCTGGTTGAACTCTGTGGCTTTTCTGGGTCATATTATTTCGGAAGAAGGAATTAGGGTGGATGCCCAAAAGATTGAGGCTGTGAAGAACTGGCTAAGGCCCATGACACCAACGGAGATACGTAGCTTCTTGGGCTTGGCAGGTTATTATAAACGGTTTGTAGAAGGATTTTCCTCTCTTTCAGCCCCATTGACTAAGTTGACTCAGAAATCAGCTAAGTTCCAATGGACAGATGCTTGTGAGCAGATTTTTCAGACGTTGAAGGATAAGTTAACTTCAGCACCAGTTTTAACTCTTCCAGAAGAAGCAGATGGCTATGTGGTATATTGTGATGCTTCGGGCATTGGAATGGGTTGTGTGTTAATGCAACATGGTAAGGTTGTCGCTTATTCTTTTAGCTAGTTGAAAAAGCATGAGAAGAACTATCCAACCCATGATCTTGAGCTAGCGGCAGTGTTACACCCCGTAGTTTCATATGTTAAGATTCGAGTTACCGTTCAGGAGGTATGTGAGGTTATATGCGTTTAACTTATGGTTATAAGGGTTTAAGTGCATATAGTGAGCTATGGAAGGATTGAAGGGCAAGTGGATTAAGAAAATTAAATTTGTTGGAACTTGGAAGAGAATATGAGGGGTAATTTTGGCCCAACTTGGAGAAAAACTATCTCCTAGTATATGAGGAGTTTTAAGGTGTTTCAAAAGCCTAAAATGAATTTCATCGAGTCTAGTTTCCAACGCAATAAGCCGTACGTCAATACGACATTAGAGTGGAGAATTATGGACGTTACAAGTTAGGCTGACAGAACTACTACAGTAACAGACATGCAACAGTAACTGCTACAGTGACCCCGACCCGGATTTGGCATCTTATAAGAGGGGTTTTACCCTCATTTTTCAGCCCAACACTTCTCAAAATTTCCCAAATTCTCTAGAATCATCCTCCAACTTCCGTCCATAAAATTGTAGCGCAAATTAAGTGAAATCCCCGAATTTATGTTCGGACAACACATGGCTGCGATTATAATATCGAATTGCGGCGAAACTTGGCTTGGATTCAAGGTAGTAATCGAAGATATTGCAATTCCAGCAGGTGAAAGGTTGAATCTTTCCTTATTAGTATTGATTTAAGCTTATCTACGGAGGAAAAGTTACCACATGAGTGTATAATGAATTTATGGGTCGAGAAATTGGATAAACATCGTGTGGGGTGTTTATGGAATATTTTGGTGTTGATAATATTGTTGTTGATGTTGGTATTGTTGTTGTTGTTGTTGGTTTCTGAATTGAGGTTTTAGGCTAGGCATATAAACAGAGGAGATGCTGCCAAAATTTCGGTAGATTCTAGAAAGATTTATTTGGAGGCTTAGGACGAGTATATAAAAATGGGCCTAACAATAGTATGAATGGTTTTATAAGTTGATTACCAGACTATGAATGATCTTGCGTAGATTTCAAAGCAAGAAGTAAGTTCGAAAGTGAAACGTAAGCTTCCAGGTATGTAAGGCATACTTTTCTTCCTTTGGCATGATCCTTGTTGCTATTCATTCTATATGTACCCCATATGATTCCATTCTTAGACAAGTAAGGTCTAAATGTTTCTTGTGATGGCTTATTGATATTGTACTCCTATTTTGTTTCGAAGGGAACACCCATAAGGTGCCACGTTGAGTTGTGTATATGGTTCTACTAACGATTTCGAGGAAATGAGTTTTATACTAAAGGAAACATAAAGTTTGATTTTCAAAACCACTCCGAAGGGGGTGCGGGATTTTACTACTTCATTTCATTTACGATTTATATTTACATTCCATAGTATTATCCCTTTGTATTGACATGATCATTTATTCTTTGGGTAAGGCAATAAGATGAAATTGAGTAGAATATAAGTAGTAAGAATGTCATAACAATTCTACCCTCAAACTTGGAAGTATGTCCTCCTGGGTATAGTGAGATACAAATTTGATAACTTTTATGAAAGACTAAGGCTAATGACTAGATTGTGATGAATGAATGAAATGACTGGTTTTGATAGAGCGAATGTCTGAGGGTTCGCTCGACTCTGATGAGAGTCGGGTGCCCGTCATGCCCTATCAGGATTGGGGTGTGACAAAGTGGTATCAGAGCAGTTCGTCCTAGGGGTTGTTTGCAAAGTCGTGTCCAGTAGACTCTTGTTTATGGTGTGAAGCGCGCCACATTTATAAACAAGAGGCTACAGGACATCTAGGATGGTTACCTTTCTTTCTTATCTTAGATCGTGCCGTAGAGCTATGTCATAGGTTACGAAATCCCTAGTCCTAACCCCAGATGTCTTGATTAATGATAAGTGATTGCTTGCTTGGTTTTAAGGTTACTAGTAAGGATTGATGCTCGTATCAGAAAGGTATGTTTTCCGTCCATTGGTGTTGATATATGAGAAGAATTTGGTATAGCTGAACTATGGATCGTTTGTATTTCTGCGGTTACCCTGTGAGGCATTGGACTTGCTTTTTGATCTGTGTACAGGTTTGGGATAGTAAGAATTACAAGGGAAGCTCTTTTAAAAATCCCTCAAAGCTAAATCATGTGAGTATGTGTACATTGCAGAAGTAAGGGAAAGGGGAAACCAAGCGACAGAATGGTAAGTGAAATATGTTGAATTAATACTTGTGAACTGCTCTAGAAGGAACTCTTAGATGGCTCAGTTGAGATTAAGGGGATTCAAATGGGTTATATTAAAGGCTTTATAGGAATGAGACTTATTGGGATTATAAAGAAAATTGATAAACAAGTAAGATATCCTGAATGATCTGCAAGGAAGTTGATTAATAGTACAATTTTATAGAAACAAGTGAGTAAAGTATTGCGAGTTATATGAAGACAATAAGGTAGTAAATTATCAAAAGGATTAGGGAGTCGACTATATGTTCAAGTCAAGTTAAATAGTATTGCTGCACATAGATACGGACTGATTTTGAGACTTATGGTCGAAGCTATTGAGATAATTGTATATGAGTGGGATTAAGGGGAATAGTAGGGTTTTGATAATGAAGTGATACAATATGAGGGAAAGGATTAAGTGAAGAGTTGAGGCCAAAGGTGGGATAACAAGCGAAGGATATATGCCACGATATTACAGATGAATTGAGGGAAAAGTACAAGGCAACGCAAGTTAGAGTGTTAAGGTAAACCTACAGTCAAGATTAGGCTATTTCGATACTAATGGAAGGATAAAAGTGTAGGGACATAAGGTGAGATACGAAAGTATTATTGAGTTAAACTAAATAGAATAAATCGAAGTGAGATCCGAAAAAGACCAAGGACAGAAATGGACTGCAAAGGATGACCAGGGGTGGAAAGAAGCAAGGAAGTAGAGATAATCACGTGGGATAGTATTTATGGAAAAAGGAAATACAATAAGAAGAAATGAGGAAATGGTTGCTCAAGAAACGGGAACAATTGGTGACAAATAAAACGAAGCTGACAAATAAAAAACACAAATGAGTTCAGGAAAGGACATGAGATTTAGAATTTCGAAAGAAAAATAAGCAGGCATATGGAAGCAAAAGGAAAGGATGTTAAGGATCATAACGAAACGACTATGACTACGGATTCGAATCGAATACTCTGGATACAGTGGTACCATAAGATAAAACCTTAAAGGGGGAAGCAAGTAAGCTTGAGTATGAGCACAAAGATGGACTATAGATATACTTTGAAGTAAGTTTCATCTTAATTTAACATTCGAGGACGAATCTTTTAAAGGGGGAAAGGATGTTACACCCCGTAGTTTCGTATGTTGAGATTCGAGTTACCGTTCAGGAAGTATGTGAGCTTATATGAATTTAACTTATGGTTATAAGGGTTTAAGTGCATACAGTGAGCTATGGAAGGATTGAAGGGCAAGTGGATTAAGGAAATTAAATTTGTTGGAACTTGGAAGAGAATATGAGGGGTAATTTTGGCCCAAATTGGAGCAAAAATATCTCCTAGTATATTAGGAGTTTTAAGGTGTTTCAAAATCCTAAAATGAAGTTCATCGAGTCTAGTTTCCAACACAATAAGCCGCACGTCAATACGACATTGGAGTGGAGAATTATGGACGTTACAAGTTAGGCTGACAGAACTACTACAGTAACAGACATGCAACAGTAACTGCTACAGTGACCCCGACCCGGATTTGGCATCTTATAAGAGGGGTTTTACCCTCATTTTTCAGCCCAACACTTCTCAAAATTTCCCAAATTCTCTAGAATCATCCTCCAACTTCCGTCCATAAAATTGTAGCGCAAATTAAGTGAAATCCCCGAATTTATGTTCGGACAACACATGGCTGCGATTATAATATCGAATTGCGGCGAAACTTGGCTTGGATTCAAGGTAGTAATCGAAGATATTGCAATTCCAGCAGGTGAAAGGTTGAATCTTTCCTTATTAGTATTGATTTAAGCTTATCTACGGAGGAAAAGTTACCACATGAGTGTATAATGAATTTATGGGTCGAGAAATTGGATAAACATCGTGTGGGGTGTTTATGGAATATTTTGGTGTTGATAATATTGTTGTTGATGTTGGTATTGTTGTTGTTGTTGTTGGTTTCTGAATTGAGGTTTTAGGCTAGGCATATAAACAGAGGAGATGCTGCCAAAATTTCGGTAGATTCTAGAAAGATTTATTTGGAGGCTTAGGACGAGTATATAAAAATGGGCCTAACAATAGTATGAATGGTTTTATAAGTTGATTACCAGACTATGAATGATCTTGCGTAGATTTCAAAGCAAGAAGTAAGTTCGAAAGTGAAACGTAAGCTTCCAGGTATGTAAGGCATACTTTTCTTCCTTTGGCATGATCCTTGTTGCTATTCATTCTATATGTACCCCATATGATTCCATTCTTAGACAAGTAAGGTCTAAATGTTTCTTGTGATGGCTTATTGATATTGTACTCCTATTTTGTTTCGAAGGGAACACCCATAAGGTGCCACGTTGAGTTGTGTATATGGTTCTACTAACGATTTCGAGGAAATGAGTTTTATACTAAAGGAAACATAAAGTTTGATTTTCAAAACCACTCCGAAGGGGGTGCGGGATTTTACTACTTCATTTCATTTACGATTTATATTTACATTCCATAGTATTATCCCTTTGTATTGACATGATCATTTATTCTTTGGGTAAGGCAATAAGATGAAATTGAGTAGAATATAAGTAGTAAGAATGTCATAACAATTCTACCCTCAAACTTGGAAGTATGTCCTCCTGGGTATAGAGAGATACAAATTTGATAACTTTTATGAAAGACTAAGGCTAATGACTAGATTGTGATGAATGGATTAGTGACTTATGATATGATTAAAATTGATATTTGTGGATTGAGTATGTGTTGACATGATTGTGATATTATGAAGCCGGAAGCGGCTGCCCGAAGGGGCCATCATTATTAAGCCGGAAGCGGCTGCCCGAAGGGCCGTCATTATGAAGCCGAAAGCGGCCGTCCGAAGGGACTATTGTGATAATAGCCGAAAGCGGCCGTCCGAAGGGACTATTGTGATACTAGCCGGAAGCGGCAGTCCGAAGGGACCATTCTGTTAACATGTCGGAAGCGGCATGTGTGTTGGATTGCATTATTTACTTAAAGATTGTGTTGAGACTTCGTGTGCATATTTATGTTTCCTCCAGCGAATTGGATTGTGATTTCTTCTCTCCTAAGTCAAATTATGATTATGACTCGTTACCACCTTACATACTCAGTACATTGTCCGCATTTACGTCCTTTTGCCTGGGGACGCTGCGTTCATGCCCGCAGCCCCAGATTGTTTGGCAGGTTAAGTGTATATCTAGGATGCTTGGACGTCAGCTGGGATTGGCAAGTTCCACCTCATTTTCGAGCTGTGCTGAGTCATGTATAGATATGTATGATTATGGGTATGTCAGGGCCCTTTCCTGACTCATAATGTTCAGTTTACTTCTTAGAGACTTCTGCAGACAGTGTCCTGTGGTATGATGTCGACAGAGTGATGTCAGTTGAGTCATTTGTGTACTTTAAAAGAGTATGTATTTTAGATGATTTCTATTTGGAAAAGTTTTATATTCTTAAAAAATTTTTTGAAATGACTGGTTTTGATAGAGCGAATGTCTGAGGGTTCGCTCGACTCTGATGAGAGTCGGGTGCCCGTCATGCCCTATCAGGATTGGGGTGTGACAAAGTGGTATCAGAGCAGTTCGTCCTAGGGGTTGTTTGCAAAGTCGTGTCCAGTAGACTCTTGTTTATGGTGTGAAGCGCGCCACATTTATAAACAAGAGGCTACAGGACATCTAGGATGGTTACCTTTCTTTCTTATCTTAGATCGTGCCGTAGAGCTATGTCATAGGTTACGAAATCCCTAGTCCTAACCCCAGATGTCTTGATTAATGATAAGTGATTGCTTGCTTGGTTTTAAGGTTACTAGTAAGGATTGATGCTCGTATCAGAAAGGTATGTTTTCCGTCCATTGGTGTTGATATATGAGAAGAATTTGGTATAGCTGAACTATGGATCGTTTGTATTTCTGCGGTTACCCTGTGAGGCATTGGACTTGCTTTTTGATCTGTGTACAGGTTTGGGATAGTAAGAATTACAAGGGAAGCTCTTTTAAAAATCCCTCAAAGCTAAATCATGTGAGTATGTGTACATTGCAGAAGTAAGGGAAAGGGGAAACCAAGCGACAGAATGGTAAGTGAAATATGTTGAATTAATACTTGTGAACTGCTCTAGAAGGAACTCTTAGATGGCTCAGTTGAGATTAAGGGGATTCAAATGGGTTATATTAAAGGCTTTATAGGAATGAGACTTATTGGGATTATAAAGAAAATTGATAAACAAGTAAGATATCCTGAATGATCTGCAAGGAAGTTGATTAATAGTACAATTTTATAGAAACAAGTGAGTAAAGTATTGCGAGTTATATGAAGACAATAAGGTAGTAAATTATCAAAAGGATTAGGGAGTCGACTATATGTTCAAGTCAAGTTAAATAGTATTGCTGCACATAGATACGGACTGATTTTGAGACTTATGGTCGAAGCTATTGAGATAATTGTATATGAGTGGGATTAAGGGGAATAGTAGGGTTTTGATAATGAAGTGATACAATATGAGGGAAAGGATTAAGTGAAGAGTTGAGGCCAAAGGTGGGATAACAAGCGAAGGATATATGCCACGATATTACAGATGAATTGAGGGAAAAGTACAAGGCAACGCAAGTTAGAGTGTTAAGGTAAACCTACAGTCAAGATTAGGCTATTTCGATACTAATGGAAGGATAAAAGTGTAGGGACATAAGGTGAGATACGAAAGTATTATTGAGTTAAACTAAATAGAATAAATCGAAGTGAGATCCGAAAAAGACCAAGGACAGAAATGGACTGCAAAGGATGACCAGGGGTGGAAAGAAGCAAGGAAGTAGAGATAATCACGTGGGATAGTATTTATGGAAAAAGGAAATACAATAAGAAGAAATGAGGAAATGGTTGCTCAAGAAACGGGAACAATTGGTGACAAATAAAACGAAGCTGACAAATAAAAAACACAAATGAGTTCAGGAAAGGACATGAGATTTAGAATTTCGAAAGAAAAATAAGCAGGCATATGGAAGCAAAAGGAAAGGATGTTAAGGATCATAACGAAACGACTATGACTACGGATTCGAATCGAATACTCTGGATACAGTGGTACCATAAGATAAAACCTTAAAGGGGGAAGCAAGTAAGCTTGAGTATGAGCACAAAGATGGACTATAGATATACTTTGAAGTAAGTTTCATCTTAATTTAACATTCGAGGACGAATCTTTTAAAGGGGGAAAGGATGTTACACCCCGTAGTTTCGTATGTTGAGATTCGAGTTACCGTTCAGGAAGTATGTGAGCTTATATGAATTTAACTTATGGTTATAAGGGTTTAAGTGCATACAGTGAGCTATGGAAGGATTGAAGGGCAAGTGGATTAAGGAAATTAAATTTGTTGGAACTTGGAAGAGAATATGAGGGGTAATTTTGGCCCAAATTGGAGCAAAAATATCTCCTAGTATATTAGGAGTTTTAAGGTGTTTCAAAATCCTAAAATGAAGTTCATCGAGTCTAGTTTCCAACACAATAAGCCGCACGTCAATACGACATTGGAGTGGAGAATTATGGACGTTACAAGTTAGGCTGACAGAACTACTACAGTAACTGACATGCAACAGTAACTGACATGCAACAGTAACTGCTACAGTACTGCTACAGTGACCCCGACCCGGATTTGGCATCTTATAAGAGGGGTTTTACCCTCATTTTTCAGCCCAACACTTCTCAAAATTTCCCAAATTCTCTAGAATCATCCTCCAACTTCCGTCCATAGAATTGTAGCGCAAATTAAGTGAAATCCCCGAATTTATGTTCGGACAACACATGGCTGCGATTATAATATCGAATTGCGGCGAAACTTGGCTTGGATTCAAGGTAGTAATCGAATATATTGCAATTCCAGCAGGTGAAAGGTTGAATCTTTCCTTATTAGTATTGATTTAAGCTTATCTACGGAGGAAAAGTTACTACATGAGTGTATAATGAATTTATGGGTCGAGAAATTGGATCAAACATCGTGTGGGGTGTTTATGGAATATTTTTGTGTTGATAATATTGTTGTTGATGTTGGTATTGTTGTTGTTGTTGTTGGTTGCTGAATTGAGGTTTTAAGCTAGGCATATAAACAGAGGAGATGCTGCCGAAATTTCGGTAGATTCTAGAAAGATTTATTTGGAGGCTTAGGACGAGTATATAAAAACGGGCCTAACAATAGTATGAATGGTTTTATAAGTTGATTACGAGACTATGAATGATCTTGCGTAGATTGAAAAGCAAGAAGTAAGTTAGAAAGTGAAACGTAAGCTTCCAGGTATGTAAGGCAAACTTTTCTTCCTTTGGCATGATCCTTGTTGCTATTCATTCTATATGTACCCCATATGATTCCATTCTTAGACAAGTAAGGTCTAAATGTTTCTTGTGATGGCTTATTGATATTGTACTCCTATTTTGTTTCGAAGGGAACACCCATAAGGTGCCACGTTGAGTTGTGTATATGGTTCTACTAACGATTTCGAGGAAATGAGTTTTATACTAAAGGAAACATAAAGTTTGATTTTCAAAACCACTCCGAAGGGGGTGCGGGATTTTACTACTTCATTTCATTTACGATTTATGTTTACATTCCATAGTATTATCCCTTTGTATTGACATGATCATTTATTATTTGGGTAAGGCAATAAAATGAAATTGAGTAGAATATAGGTAGTAAGAATGTCATAACAATTCTACCCTCAAACCTGGAAGTATGTCCTCCTGGGTATAGTGAGATACAAATTTGATAACTTTTATGAAAGACTAAGGCTAATGACTAGATTGTGATGAATGGATTAGTGACTTATGATATGATTAAAATTGATATTTGTGGATTGAGTATGTGTTGACATGATTGTCGACAGAGTGATGTCAGTTGAGTCATTTGTGTACTTTAAAAAAGTATGTATTTAGATGATTTCTATTTGGAAAAGTTTTATGTTCTTAAAAGTTTTTTTGAAATGACAGGTTTTGATAGAGCGAATGTCTGAGGGTTCGCTCGACTCTGATGAGAGTCGGTTACCCGTCATGCCCTATCAGGATTGGGGTGTAACAGGCAGTGATTCATGCTTTGAAAATGTGGAGGCACTACTTATACGGTGTTCATGTTGACATCTATACTGATCATAAAAGTCTCCAGTATAGCTTTAAGCAGAATGACTTGAACTTATGTCAAACGCAATGGTTAGAGTTGCTAAAGGATTACGATATGGATATTCTATACCATCCTAGGAAAGCTAATGTAGTAGCCTATGCCCTTAGTCGTAAATCCATGGGTAGCGTCTCATATGTGACGCCAGAGAAAAGAGAAATGGTCCATGAAGTTCATCAACTAGCTAGCCTCGAAGTTCGATTGATAGATTCAGGTGATGCAGGAGTTACTGTTCAAGACACAGCGGTGTCATCTTTGGTAGTAGAGATAAAGGAGCGTCAGTATGAGGATCCTATTTTAGTTCATTACAGAGATACAGCACCTCAGAAAGAAAAGACACCCTTTGTGATTACAGGAGATGGAGTACTCCGATATCGAGGTAGATTATGTGTTCCTAATGTTGCAGGACTCCGTCAGCAGGTTTTGGGGGAAGCACATCACTCTCGCTATTCTATTCACCTAAGCTCCACAAAGATGTACTATGATCTCAAGGAAGTTTACTGGTGGGACAGTATGAAATGAGATATAGAAGAATTTATTGCCCAGTGTCCAAATTGTCTACAGGTCAAGATAGAGCACCAGAAGCTCGGAGGTCTATTGCATGCTATGGAAATTTCGATGTGGAAGTGAGAGGTAATTAATATGGACTTTATTACAGGGTTTCCCAGTACTCAGCGGAAGTGTGATTCGATATGGGTCACAGTTGATAGGCTTACAAAGTCAGCCCATTTTTGCCTGTCAGAACTACATATGCAGCCGAGGATTACGCGAAGCTTTATCTTAAGGAGATTGTACGACTTCATGGTGTTCCCGCGACCATTATCTCAGATAGGGGAACACAATCTACAGCTAATTTTTGGAAGTCTTTTCAGAATACATTGGGGACTCAGGTGAGTCTTAGTACTGTGTTTCATCTGCAGACAGATAGACAAGCTGAACGTACTGTACAGACACTTGAGGATATGTTGAGATCTTATGTGATTGACTTCCAAGGTAGCTGGGATGATCATTTGCCTCTTATCGAGTTTGCCTATCTCTCGTTTGAATCATAGTAGAACCTATGATTTCCTAGTCGGGCATGCCTTTGGAATAGAGACCCGAGACCGAGTTTGGAGGTAGAAAGTGTCTTGCCCTGTGCACAAGGGTACCGGTAGGTATTCCTGGCAATTTTCAGGATTAGAAGTTGAGCAAATCGAATCAACGCAACCTGAGCTGAATCTGAGAAAATCTGCAGACACCAATCATCATTGACGAGTTGTCGACATGGTCGACGGACGGTCGTTGTGCGGCGTCGACAGGGTTCCGCAACTGGAAATCTGCAGGAGCAGGTCGACGGACCGTCCACACTTCGACGGGTCGTCGACCCGCTCGTCAAACCGGACCGATGTAGCTTTTTGGCTTCCAAGTATAAATATGTGGTTCACGACCTTATTTCTTATTTTCCTCCATTCCAAATCAGAAAAACCCTATTATTTTCTCTCCCAACATTTTTCATCATTATTAGTGGAGATTTGGTAAGATCCGAGCCCCGTGAACCCGTGTTGGTCAAGAAGAAGGATGTTTCTAGGGTTTCTTCAAGTTGTGAAGCTTAGAGAGTTGGAGTTGAAGTTTATCTTTGGAATCTTAGACCCCTCAAGGTATGTACATGATTTCTACCCTTATATTTAAGTTGATTATCAAGAGTTTTAGTGATCTTAAGTAGAGAGAGGATACTTATGGAAGTGGTAAGTTGATGAAAGGTAATATAGTGATTTGGGGTTATTTTAAAAGACAATTGGAAATGGATTTAAGTATATTTTGATATACATATATATAAGTATTGTTATTGTTATTGTTGTTATGATTGATGTTGGATCGAATGAGAAGTTGAAGAGTTGTAAGCTTACAAAGGAAACTATTGTCTATAATTCGTTAAGCTCTATATGTATTTGAGGATGAT
Organism: Lycium barbarum; assembly: GCF_019175385.1. Taxonomy (NCBI): domain Eukaryota; kingdom Viridiplantae; phylum Streptophyta; class Magnoliopsida; order Solanales; family Solanaceae; genus Lycium; species Lycium barbarum. The sequence goes on along the minus strand of NC_083343.1, from coordinate 98,174,604 downwards.
TAGTAAGCGAGGTAAATAGTCTAATTAAGTCTTACGTTATCTTAATTGTAGACTTGCAAGTTCAAGAGGTAGAAGTTGGATGACGGGATAGTTCAAGGTATGTTAAGGCTATCCTTTCTTTCCTTTGGCATAATCCTATGATATGACCCAACAAGCGAGTAAGCGAGCTTCCATATTACTCTACTCCTAGAAGAATTAGAAGTACTTCAGTCTTTGATGATTCATGTACCTCGGTTATGAGTGTTCCTTCTATTCATGGGTCCAGTTTTATGTAGCCAGTTCTATGTATACAGTTTATTCATACATTACATTCATTATATAATTATGTACATTGACCCGTGACCAGAAGACGTTGTATACGCGAATATCAGATATACGTGGAGTATGAGAAGAGAGATAGGTGTTATACACGCATTAACTCTATGATGATGATATGAGAATCAGGTTGCACGTGCCGCAGCAATGTATATGATGATGGCCGCAGAGAAGCCGATATGATATGAGAAGAGAAACAGGCGTTATACAGGCACATATATCAGGTGTTATACACGCACGCACACACACACACACACACACACACACACACACACACACATATATATATATATATATATATATATATATATATATATATATATATATATATATATATATATGACCTTCATTGATAGGCATGAGCATACATATTATGTGCCCATAATGGCATTGTCAGTTACACAGATTTGTGCAGATACATACCGATACTAGTTCATAAAAGTACATGCCGATAGTCATTTCAGCTTATGAGTTCAGATCTTATTCATGATTCTTGTGTATATATGTTGTTCTTATGCCTTACATACTCGGTACATTATCCGTACTGACTCCCCGTTGCTCGGGGGGCTGCGTTCATGCCCGCAGGTACAGGTAGACAGACAGGTGGTCCAGCTTAGTAGGACTTTTATCCAGCAGCGATTGGTGCACTCCATTTGATTCGGAGTTGCAGTCTATTTTGGTATGTCATTCCTTGAGATGTATATAGATGGGTATGGCGGGGCCCTGTCCTGTCCTTTCTACAAATTTTATTCCAGTAGAGGTCTGTAGACAGTGGTATGTAGTAGTTAGACGATGTAGCCTTGTCGGCTTCTATTCTTTTGTGTACAATATATGTAGCAGCCTAGCTGGCTTGCACTATTCTTTCAGCGTGTTATGTATATACAGATTGTTTAGTGTTTATGATGTCGCCTATTTATGAGATCAGTTTAAGCCATGTATGGGCCCTAGATGTCCAGTAAGATTCAGCTATGAGTATAGCGGTGTTTAGTCGCTAGAGGTCAGACACTCTTCCCGACTCATCTGTTTAGCTCGTGACACTGGAGGTGATGACCAGTGGAGCCATTACTTCCCTTTTACTTAAAGAAAAGTTCAAGAAATGGTGGGGGTAATGGCCTCACCCTGCATTGTCTTTTCTTCAGGACTTGGAAACCCTTTCTTCTAAATCATATTTCCTATAACCATGGGATCGATCAAGGTCATCCCTATGATTTTTTAAATGAGAGCTAGTGTTAATTCAAAGGTTCTGGTAAAAACTAGTGTCTCTGAGGGTCAATATACTAGAATCATGATGGTTTCAATATGTCTAAATAATCTGGTTAGTAACTTTAGTTTGAAGCTAAGAGGATTCTGAGGTTTGAAAAGGCCTTGATTCTGTGAGCAGGGTTTGTTAGCTTGAATGTATGGTCCTATTTCGAATGCTCCTCTTGATCTTTGTGACTCTGTGTACCCTGGAATTTGTTTTAATCTTGGATGACCTTTCCTTGGCATTCATCTGGATATAATGGGAAAGGAGTTAAAGTATGAAACTGAGAATACTCGCATAGCCTAAACCAACTCTAAAACATGGTGTGTATGTTTGTATAGTACGTGTCAAAATTAAAAGAAGTTAAGAGTCATGCACTAGGAGCATGAGTCTAGTTTGAAATAATTAAAAATGATAGCTCTGTGTTAATATTGATTAAGTGTTTGTGTTAATGAGGTTGTCAAAAGTGTTCACAGATAAGGTATGAACTACTTGACATAGAGAGGGTCTTTTAAAGACATCTTAAAGAGGGGACAGGGAAGGATCAGGTTTAGCTTGGTCCATAGTACCTCTCCCCTAAATAAGAGGTGTCATGACACATTTTATAAGTCCATGGGGAACATATATGCTATATGAATGCATTTGAATCTTTGGACCTTCCCATTATGCCAAAGGGTTAAGTTTCCTGGTCAGAATCTGGAAAAGCTGCCAAAATTAAGAGGTAAGTTTATCTGATGCTATTGATTATTATTTTTCTGGAAAAAGGGAGAGGAGCTAGTCAATTGAAGTTTGAATGAGTAAGGTTGTTCTTATGCCATTCTGTATTTTTGATACTACATCAGTCCAAAATCATAGTTCCCTCTTCATCATGAATAAGTCTTAGTATAGACCCAGCGTCCCATTCTGAATATTTCTCTTATTTTGGTTTAGCTTGAACCCTCTTGATGCTATGTACATTCTTGTGAATTGGAAACACTCTATATTCATTTGATTGGTCATTTGATTCATTAAGCTTGTACCCTTCTGGTTTTTCCTTGCTCATGTGTTGAGTTCATTAGATAAATATGTGTCCCCCTGGTTAGCACTGCCTAGATTCATGGGCAGTGTAAGTGCTTGTTTTCTTTTGAATAATTGTTACACTTGCCTTGTCCATTGCATGATATTAAAATTAAATGCCTGAATTATCTTCCAGTTGTTTGATTAAACTCTAGTCTAGATTTAAACTTTGTTTTAAAATTTAGAAAGACTAAATAAGTGTTTGGTTAACCATGTATTTAAAGGCTTTTAGGTTAGAAAGGAAGGAATATCTGAACATAGATAGATAAAGATAAAGAAGAAGGGAAAGTATACCTGGGGTATACACCTGATATACAAATCACGTGTGTATATCAAGGGTATACCAGAGATATATGTGAGTGAGAGTCATGTGCTTTAAATATGCGGAGGATAGAAACTGCTGAAGTTTCCAATTTCAGTCCGCATAGACTTAATATAAACTTGGGCCTAGTCCATTCTAGGCCAACACAGAAATGGGTCTCTTAGACTTAGTCCAAGTAGATAGAAAACAGAGGAGATCGTTTGAAGCAGACTGTGCTAAGTAATTGGGCTGTCAGGCCCATTCTCCCTTTAACTGAGTGTATATGTACATATATGTTTCACTTCCATGTATATCTATGTGTGTCTATATGTTTGATAAGTACAGTAAATATTTTCTAACCGGGTTTCCCCTTTTGTTTCTCCTCTCCACCGCATGCCAATTGGGCCTGGTCAAACCAAGTTTGTTGGGCTGAGGCCCAACGGACCAATTCTTTCAAGTTATAGTTGAGTCCAACGAAGGAATCGAAGCCATACCGGAGAAAACGCGCTAAAGGCCCAGCCATGGGTGAAAATGGCCAACTAGAGGCTTGGTAAGCCCCTAGCCTAACTCTTCTTTTCCATTTTGTATTAAAAATCTATATTGTAATCATGTACGTGTAAAAGCTTGTATTATAGTGGAATCCTATGATTGTGGACTAGACACCTTAGGACAATGTTACTTATGTCGTTTGGTCGACTTTAGGTCCCCAAATGATTTTCAAAACTCATATTAAGTACAACGACCTTTCAAAAAAAATCTAAAAGCAATAGCCAAACGATTTTGGTACAAGTTCGGATAAAAATGGAAAGAATTTTCAAACTATTAAATACCTTTTTTTTACATGGGATCAATATCAAAATAAAGGTCACGTTTTGCAAAAAACTGGACGCAAATTACTTTCTGGATAAAAGATTAAGTTTTAAACCCCATGATTTTGGGTCAAGCCCCAACAGCTAAAACAAGAAGATGATTTCAGGCCCAAGGCCAAAACAGAAGAAGAACGAGACCTAGGCCTAAGCCCACCTGGGACGGAAATATTTTGGGCCTAAAGCCCTTTTTTCACTTGATTTTCAAAAGTAAGTGTAAAAGTAAAAGTTTTGGGCCAAAACCCGCATATTTTGAACAAGATATATAGTCTTGGGCCAGACTGATCACAAATTTTCCTCTAAACAAACATCTTGGGCGGCCCCAAAAGCAAACCATTTTTTGCAAACACATATGATTATAAATTTACAAGAGCAAAAACTAAAACCATCTTTATAAAACCGAACTTATTCAAATAAATGATACGCATTTGTAATACGAGGTTTAAGATAAGATGCTCTAACGTACTATAAGACGGGCCCGAAACGAAGTGCGTGATTTAAAGAGGAAACAAATATATTCTGCGTGTATATTTTCAAATAAAATCAAAACCTTCTTTGTTCCTTTCCTAAGGACAAAACCAACTATCCTTATATGTAAAAGGAAACTATTTATATCCGGATATTATAAGTCCGAATCTAAATACCCTATATATAAAGGGGATATATTCAATTCACTTTCAAAAAATGATGTGCAAACGACAGATTTCATAAATGCGGGAATAAACACTAAATAAACAGTTCATGCAAATGCTCATACATTGGAGTTTGAAGGTCAACCGTATAGTACGGATCCTTAATACTAGGGTGCCTAACACCTTCCCTAGGGGATCACCAAAACCCTTACCTAGAACTTTGGATTACAAAGGATTTTTTACGGTGTATGAATAAACCCTTCAAAACTGGTTTTCCTAATTTCCTAAAAATTAGATGGCGGCTCTTTTAAAACAGAGTCCAAAAGAGCACCAACAAGTTCAAAGTAGCTTTCCAAACGCTAACCCCGCCCGCGAAATACTAATCGTTACAGAGATCCGGACTAATACCCGAGGCCATCTGCTCACAAACCACATACACAGACACGCATAAAAATATGCTACAAATGCACTCGTGGCCTCATAATTCCCAATGGAGGTCTCGTTATACCGAGCCAACCCCCAATACCTCAAAACTAACTTTCCAACCCCAGACCCAAAATGCACCCCAGTGCATTGGGAATCGAACCAAATATACACATAAGTTCTAAAAGACTATCCGGACCTCTCTGAATTGACGAAAATCCAAAAACGGTGCGTTTATCCAAAAGTCAGCTATGAGTCAAACGATTTTCAGTTAAAAGCCAAATTTTTCAAAAGTCACATCAAAACTCACTCCAATGCCTAGGAACCATGCCACCTGTCCCCGCAGGTCAAAATGGTACCAACAAACTCGGGGAAAGGTCAAAGAGAGCCAAAAGGACCATAATGACCAAGCGGGTCCTTACATCAGATACCAATTAAACAATCACTCATCCTCGAGGGACAAGGAAGGGAACGGGGAATGATACCTGAGCCCGCAACAACTGAGGATATCTCGAACACATATCGGGTTTCTCCAGATAGGAAAGATTCTCTTTGAACAAAACTGAATCCCAACAAATGATATAGGAACCATCAGAATGGCAATTCCTCGTCTTAGAGACATGAAAGATCGGACAAACACCTGACAGAACTGGTGAACAACTAACTCACAAAACACAAGATCAATACAATGGATAATCTCGAACAGGACAATGCACCTCGGGCTCATAACTCTCTAAATTTAGCTCAAGCTCCAATTCTCATATCTCCATATTCTAATTTCCCTCGCAACTGATCCTCGAATAAACTAATTTCTTTACTCGAATTCCCTGATTTGATAAAATCGCAACTCTGAACGATATCAATAGGCCCCACAAACACTTTCCCAAACCAACTCAATCCTCTGAAACATGGTCACAAACCATAGGCCATTCTGAACCAGTAAAATTCTTTGATTTCACTAACTCCTTATCCCACATCTTCTAAGGTCGTTACTCGCACCGCGATTCCTTAGAAATATATGAAAACACATACTAAAATTTTGAACCCATAACTTACTCTCCCCAGAAAGAATCATTGATTCATCTGAGATCCTTACGCAATTCCATCAAAACTCATTTTACTGACAGCCAACTTGGCTAGTTCCAAGTCTTCTTAAACCTTCAAATCAAAATACTGGAACCATACCACTGACTACCTCGCCGAGCAAAGTCCATCGGAACCCAACTGATCACTATAAAGACCTCTCGCACAACAGTCCCTCCTCAAATCCGTACTAAGCTCATTGTATGGAAAAAAGAAGATTCAAGTTACAATAGCTAATACCCATCAATATCATGCTAACCCATGCTAAATCCACCAAATAAACAAGGTTTTAACATCATAAGATCATTAGAGAAGAAACCCACAAAACCCCCTTTTTGCTCTTACCACTTAAGAGAAATCTAGGCATGGATTATTGATTAGGAAAAGCAAATGAATGATATAGGGACAAGATTGTTACCTTAGAGAAGAAATCAGTGAAAACCCTCCCAAAATTGCCTCCTTAAGCCTCAAAAATGAGCATAGAAAATGACTTAATGTCTAAGGGTTTTAACACACTAAAGGCCTCTGACTCAGCTAATACTTCTTCTACGGCATAGGGACCACTGCAGCGGTCCCACCTCAGCGTCAAATTAGACGGCCATGATGGTCCATTCACAAATGCCCTTAGCTGCTTCAGCGGCCAGGCAATCACTATAGCGGTGCCGCTGATGCAGTACTGGTGCCGCTGATGTGGTACTGGTGCTGCTATATCGGGCACCAGAACCAGATTCCTCAAAATAAACAAAATCTCAATCTCGAGATCCTGACTAATACCCGAGGCCATCTGCTCAAAATCACATACACAAACACGCATAAAAATATGCTATGAACATACTCGTGGCCTCTAAATTTCCAATGGAGGTCTGGTTGGCCGAGCCAACCCCCGATACCTCAAAACTAACTTTCCAACCCAAGTTCTAAAATGCACCTGAGTGCATTGGGAATCGAACCGAATATACATAATAGTTCTAAACGACTATCTAGACCTCTTGGAATCGACGAATATCTAAACAAGGTCCATTTATCCAAAAGTCAGCTATGAGTCAAACAGTTTTCAGTTAGAAGCCAAATTTTCCAAAAATCACATCAAAACTCACTCCAATTTTAAGGAACCATGCCACATATCCCCGCGAGTCAAAATAGTACTAACAAACTCGGTAAAAGGTCAAAGAGAGCCGAAAGGACCATAACGACCAAGCAGGTCATTACATTACGCGAGGTTTAGTGCAGAGATTGCAAGAGTTGACACTTTCAAAATTGTTAAAGGCGTATCGATGTGTTACGATGGGAGATTTGATGGTTAAAGGTGTGTTATATAAGGCCACAGGTTTGATATCGAAAGGTTCAGAATTGAGACCAAGCTAAGAGGAAACTCGAGGAGTACTGAATGTATTAAGGGTTCATGGGGTTATATCAGATTTGCGAGTTAGGTGGAATTTGAGGAACATGAAGTTTATAGTCATAAGGTATAGTTCTTCGGTATTAAGTTGATGACTTGGATGGATTCCAACTTTTGGGCTTAAGGGTGACGACACAGGGTTGATTAGTCATGAGAGGGATGTGGAAGACGTTACCATATACGTATGATAGACATACCATGTATATTGTAGTGTTTTGTAATGGATTGATAGTGAGAGAAAGGATTATTATCGGTCGCCTCAGTTGTATGGAAGTACTATATTTGGGTTCGTGAAGGTTTGGAATCAGTTTCAGTGACCATTGGGGGTATTCGGGGAGATGTGCATTTACTTCTGGGTCAAAATTGTTCAGTTATAGTCTGGGAACTATGTTTTTATGATAAGAAGGACTTATGGGAGTTTTTATGGGAATTCTAGTAGATCACCTTCGTGGGGTCGATGGATTGTCAGTTCAAAATTGAGGCATAGCAGCGTTATCGGGACTCGTTGATGTTTGCCAGCGAGATTGATGGTATTTTCTGTATGGTACTATTTGGGTAGTTCTAATGGTTTACCTCAGTATTGATGACATCTTGAGAAGGTACCAATAGTTATGAAAAGTCTTTAGCGTGATCAGATGGTTTTCTACAGTTTGGCTCGGCAAGGTAATCAGTCAGTATGCATTTAGTTTGTTGATTGGAAGATTTGAAAGGTTTGTATGATGAGTGTTGACTAAGTGGGTTCAACTTTGGGATAGGGAACTAACGAAATTGGAATTAGCGTAATAAGCACCGGATGAGATCAGTTTTGATGGAATTGCTTAGAGTTTTCTCAAATAAAGCAAGGGTTCTTTCGGGAAAAAAGGAAATCATGATCGGGCTTGTTTCGTGTGTCTACATGTTTCTAAGAAATAGTGGTGCAAAAGGTGGCTTTAGAAGTTGTGAAAGAAAGGTTAGTGGAATCGGAATATTTTACCAGTTCAGAGTAGGCTATGGTTTGTGGTTATAAAAACTTATTGCGATTAGAGTGACAATTGGGTAATCAATTGATTGTGTACAAACATGTGGTTATATCAAATCAGAGAATTCAAGCAGAGATAGTTATTTTATGCGGGGATAAATTATGAAGGAAATTTCGGCTACGGAGGAATGTAACTTTGGCTATTTGAGCTAACTTAAAGATAGTTTGATTTATAAGGTGAACTAGCTATTTTATCGACATATTTCTTGCCAGTGGAGGATTCCATGAGGTTATAGTGGAGATTCTTTGGCTTCTCGTCGGTTTTCGTACTCTTCTTTCTTCTCCGTTCGAGAACGAACGGTTGTTTAATTGGTATCCGATGTAATGATCTGTTTGATCTTTAATGCATTTTTTAACCCATTTACCCCCGTTGACCCTTTCCCCTAGCCTCGTTAGAGTGATTTCGACCCGTGGGGATGGGCGACATGATTCCTGAGGTCATCAGCGAGTTTTGATAGGATTTGAGGAAGTTAGAACCTTAAAGTAGAAAGCGTTTGACCGATAGTTCACTTTTGGGTAAACTAACTTTTTTCGAAATTCCTTCAATTTCATGAGGTCTGGAGGGTCAATTATGACTTGGTGGGATGCTTTATTCGGTTCCCGAGGCATTCAGGAGTGTTTTGTATCATTGGTTGGAAAGTTGGTTTTGGCTGTTTGGGGGTTGACGGGGTCAAGATGACCTATATTGGGATTTCTGAGGTCACGGTTGAGTTCGTAGCATGTTTTTACATATGTCTGCATGTTTGCTTTGTATCCAGGAGGTCTCGGATAGATGTCGGGATTTTAGGGTTAAACTTGGTGAAATCAAATTTTTCTGGGTTCTGGAATTGTCACTTCTGCAACTGGTTGGTCACGTCTGTGGGCCCACCTAAGCGAATCTAGGTCCTCATATGTAGGCCTTAGAAGAGTTGGGAATTCCCGCACCTGCGAGGTGATTTCTTGTAGGCACGCATGCGCGTAGGCGAGCTTCTTCCGCTTCAGCGGAGATGCTGATTCATTAATGAAATACGCCTTAGTGGACTAGTATCCACCAAGGTGGAGTACCGTACCCAAACCAGGTTCCGCGCAAGCGGAAATCACTTAGACCTGAAATTTATATCTTCCCATTCCGAACCATTTCTTTCCATGCACCAAATTAGAAACCTAGAGTGATTTGGATAGGAATTGAGAAGTGTTTGGGAGTGAATCTTCTTTTGGGTAAGTCTTCCTACTTTAATTATGTTTATTTATGCTCTAAGTATGGATTTTAAGATAGGACTAGAGCGAATAAAAGGGGAAGATGGGTTTACAAACCCTATTATTGATATATGAGTCTTAAGCTATGAAAATGAGTTTTATTTGTGAATCTTGCTAAATTGATTCAAGCTTAGTATCCAGTTGGCAAGATTCAAGCTTATTTAGCAAGATTAGAGATTCAAGCTTAGTATCTAGTTAGCAAGATTCAAGCTTAGATCATGGAACCTTGTGAATAACTAAATACTAAGCTTGAATCACTACATTGATTAAGAATTTGACAATGGAAAGTTAGTGTTTCTTCCAAAATTGGGGGTTTTCGATCTAGTGGTGTAATTGATGATTAATAGAGTTTATTTATGAATTGGGGAATGGTATTGAACGTCTTAAACGTTAAGTTACCATTTCTAATCTTGAAATTTCCATTTTGCCCTTGTGGGCCCGATTTCCTCTTTTAAAGTTTGGTTTTCGATTTGAATAAATCTATTGCATTATGAGTATCGTTAGTTTCCTTTTCTAACTTAGATTACGGTGTAGAATAGACTTCGATCATTTGGAAGCTCTTCGGAAGAGCAAGGCTTATCTTTGACAGTTCGTGGCACTAACTAGGCATTGAGGTAGGTTACGGTTTACCTTTCGGTTAAACTCCAATTAGTGAAGCATATGTAGGAGTTAGATATTGAGGGGGAAAGCATGCTAGGCCTTCAGATATGAAGTTGGGATGTAATTCTACTAAGTTGGTTGTTGTTGATATGGGTTTGTCCCCTTGTTGTGCGATTTGGCCTTGTCGCTCTTTATTATGTTGTGACTTAGGTATGCATTCATATTTTTTTTGTATGCCACTTATCATCGAATGGAAAGAATCATGAGATTAGGCTTGAACTATGATGTATGCTTATGATAAGACACAAATAAGACTTTGATTTTGATTTATTGTTGATTACGATATCTTACATTGCATACACTCTCATTTCATATGATTCATTGATATGAATTGTGACTTGGTATTGATGATGATAAGTGACACAAAGGAACATCCGAGGTCTTTATCGGATTGTATATGAAAGAGATGAAAATCTGTGATCCGAGGTTGTTACCGGAGCGGAATGTGATATACTCGTTGCCTGAGGTTTCTTGTGGAGATGAGAGAGTACATGGACTTCGTAGGTCCCCCATGGGTCTTGATTCTTGAAGTGTCGAAATTTCATCTGTAGCATGTATGTACATTTTTGAGGTATTGGCTAGTGCATATCATTACATTTCATCCCACATCATCAGATGTCACTTTTATCTCTGATTCTGGTATCGATTGTTGAATTGTAGTAGTGGTGAAGATCTGATTATTGACTGGACATAATTGTGGTTTAGTGACTCCACCTAGGCTCATGATTTGGATTTTGAGATTCTTGTGACTACTATTTTCTTGGAACTTCTTGATTATTGTTACTATGCCCTGATTGCTTGTATGTCTACTTGTCGATTTCTTTCTTCATATATGTGAGCTAACTATTATCGGCCTATGATACCTACCAGTACATAGTGTTTGTGATGAAGCTACCTTGTTGTACTCTTTTCTGAGTGCAGAGTTTGCTACAGGATCCAAAGCAGACCCTCGTGAATGATTCCAAGGCAACCCTATCTGGAGACCCGAAGTGAGCCACTGCTAGATCTACAGCCCTTGTTTCCTCTCATTTCATTATTTGTCTATTTCCTTCGGACAGTTATTTCTTTTATGTTTATGAGCCTTGTATGGTCATCCAGACTAGTAGTATTTTAGTAGCTCTTGTACTATTACAGACTATATTTCTGGGGATGTTATAGTTCTTTTTCGCACTTTGTGTCACGACTCAACCTGCCATGACTGGCACCCACACTAACTCCTAGTGGGCTAACCAACACACAAGTCGTCTATCCATTCAAGTACGTTTTTATATTAACCAAATTAATCAGTTATTACTCATTCAAGCATAAGATAATAAAAATAAGTCATGCCATAAAAATACTGAAGTAAATGCGGAAGTTCCATCGATTACAAAATCCCCAAAATCTGAAAGTCATCATACGGCGACTCTAAACTAGAACATGTCTAAGGAATGAAATCTGTCTAATAAATATCCATAATGTCCAGAATAGGAAATAGACATCATAAGAGGGAGATCTTCGAGCGGCTTGGCATGGATAGAAGCTCGCGCTAAATCTGTCAGCAACGTCCTCAACGCTAGATGTGAGGGAGGGTAGCAAACTCTGTATCACAATCTACACTCAAAAGAATGCAGCAAGGTAGTATCAGTACAAACACTATGTACCGGTAGATATCATAGGCCGACTAAGATTAGTATCATGCATATCTCATAAAATCAATAGAATAAACAAGCCAGACAACAGACATGAAATAAATAAACCATGACAAGTCAACCAAGGATAATCACCAATCAAATCACCCAAATAGCAAGAATCAGTCAACGGAAAACCACAACACGGAAATAAGTCTAGCACAATACCATACTCACTGCACACACATGCTAACTTTTAGTAGTCATGACCTGCAGGGGACCCATGGTATCCATGTACCACTCGTTCCAGATATTCATCGGACCCGAGAATAAACCTCCGCTCCGAAAAGAACCTCGGATGCGGGCCATATCAGTCGGGGAGCCTGATACTAAGTCCCCTGCCCACTCTGTCTGTGTCTGGGTCAAAACCTCTTAATGTACCCTATCTCACCATACTCATAACATGCACAGTCCAGCGTAGGTCACTGAACAGAAGCTGATGGAGCAGTATAACCTCCATGATGACCGGAAGCCTAATAATTTGCCCCTGATGGGCCCCAGCTGACACCTGCATCGCGGACTGAACCAGGTGCCCTTAATATATCTGCGAACTCTGACCTCTCGAGAAGAAGTTACTGAAAAACCCACCCCTTCGGGCCTTCTCCTCTACCTGCTTTGCATGACTTTCCTCTTTAATCCCCTCAACAACACAAACATGCTCCACTACCTCTTGGAATGAAGCCCAGTGGCTACAAGCTGAAGAGCTGATAGCTGAAGTCTAGTGTTTAATCCCTTCATGAACCGCCGGATCCTCTCTCCCTCAGTGGGCAGCAACTGAAGAGCATATCGGGACAAAGAGTGGAAACGGGACTCGTACACAACAACCGATGAGTTTCCCTGATCAATATTAGCAAATTCATCCTTCCTTCAGTCCTTTAGAGTACGCGGAATGTACTTATCCAAGAACACTGAATAAAACTGGACTCAAGTCAACGGAGGAGACCCAGCTGGCCTGCACTCCACATATGCCCTCCACCAGAACTTGGCATCACCTAAGAACTAGAAGATCACGAACTCTACACCGTACTTGTCCACAGACCCTATCTTATGGAGCCTCTTGTGATAGTCTATGATGAACTCATATGCATCCTCTGACTCAGTACTATAGAAAATCAGAGGCTTTATTTTAGTGAACCTCCAAAGCAAGTCATGCTCTTCGCCAGCCATCACTGGCCCTGCAACTGGTCTCGGAAAAGCCTTAAAACTTGAAACTTCATCTAAGCGAGGTACCACTGCTATGGCATGCTGAACCCCTGGAGCCTGAACTCTATCCGGACCTGGAGCTGCTACTCTTGCACTCCTACCTATAGGAACGGCTGGTATAGCTCCGACTTGTGCTAACCCATGCAACCAATATAGCACCTGCGCCATAGCATCTGGTATACCAGGAGCAACAGCAGCTCTTGGTGGGATAGGTACTGCCACTGGCTGGGCTGGTGCGGCTGCCTCTTCCACGGCCTCATTAGGAACCACTGGAGGCACAGGATCAACAACTGGGACTCCGCCCCCAGTTGGGGCTGCCCCTCTACCGGCTCCTCTGCCTCCACCTCTTCCTCTGGCTGCTACCGCGCCTGCTCTCACCATCTGCGAGAGAGTGAAGAACAGTTAGATACCAATTTAAATCAGTAGCTACCAATTGGAATCAAGTAGCACGAAAGAAAGAAAGAAAAGGAAATTTTTCTAGTGCCCGGTAGCCTCTCCAAGATAAGTACAGACGTCTCCGTACCGATCCGCAAGACTCTACTATACATGTCCTTGTATGACGAGATCAACAAACCTAAAGCTATGATACCAACTCTATCACGACCCAACCCGCCATGACTGGCACCCACACTAATTCCTAATGGGCAAACCAACACACAAGTCGTCTATCCATTCAAGTTCATTTTTATATTAACCAAATTAATCAGTTATTACTCATTCAAGCATAAGATAATCAAAATAAGTCATTCTATAAAAATACTGAAGTAAATGCGGAAGTTCCATCTATTACAAAAATCCGAAAGTCATTGTACGATGACTCTAAACTAGAACATGTCTAAGGAATGAAATCTGTCTAATAAATATCCATAATGTCAAGAATAGGAAATAGACATCATAAGAAGGAGATCTTCGGGTGGCCTGGCATGGATAGAAGCTCACCCTAAATCTATCAGCAACGTCCTCAACGCTAAATGTGAGGGCGGGTAGAAAACACTGTATCACAATCTACACTCAAAAGAATGCAGCAAGGTAGTATCAGTACAAACACTATGTACCGGTAGATATCATAGGACGACTAAGATTAGTATCATGCATATCTCATAAAATCAATAGAATAAACAAGCCAGCCAACAGACATGAAATAAATAAACCATGACAAGTCAACCAAGGATAATCACCAATCAAATCACCCAAATAGCAAGAATCAATCAACGAAAAACCACAACACGAAAATAAGTCTACCACAATACCATACTCACTGTACACACATGTTAACTGATGTCATTGCTCAGTAGTCATGACCTGCAGGGGACCCATTGTGTCCATGTACCACTCGTTTTGGATACTCATCAGACCCGAGATTAAACCTCCACTCCGGAAAGAACCTCGGACGCGGTCCATATCAACATATCCCTTGTTTTCGAAATGAACTTCGGACCACGAGCCCAGAATCTAGATCACATATGTGCCTTTTCATATATCTGTACGTAACGGTATTTCCTGCCCTCTTATGATCAATGCTCAAATCATCATTTCATATCACAATATCACCGAGAAGATCATATTAACTTCTCATCACAAACATATCAACTGTAGATTCAACAAACATGAATAGTGGCACGAAGCCTACAGAATCACTCAATCAATTTCACATAGGAGTTCAACCATACCATATCATGCATGAAGACTAGACATGCTTTCTCCTAATGAATTCATAACACATACAATCAACTAATCAAAGTCTAACTCAAGTAGACCGTAACCTACCTCAACGTAGAGCTGGAACAACTCGAGTTACTCTGCTACAACTTTTCCCTTCCGTAAAGCCTCAGAACGCTCAAAGTTTACAATTAGAATGCTCAACGAGTCACAATTATTCTAGTCATAAAATCAATACAAAACACCCTTCCCTTAGCCCCATTCCAATGGGTGATTGATTTCTAGGTGTAAGACAACCTAACAATGGCCTTAATAACCACTAACCATCAATTTACAACAATATATGATCAACACATCACTTGCAAGTAGTTTTCATGGTCAAGCTACCATTTTTATGGAACCCTAGGTCTTAATTCACTTAGTTTATGGCTCTAAAGGTTCAATTTATGATTAAGAGGAGTTAACCCAAGCCATTAGATGATAAATAAGTGATGACCACCATAACTCATCAAGTATAGAAGGTTTATTAATTCCTAGGGTTACTATTACTAATTTCACCATGGAAGACCCATAAAAGTTAGAGCTATCAAAATGGGCTTGGCTCACGAGGCCGACTCAACCCAACCCTTAATTTAAGTAGGGTTAGGCTAAGATTTCTTTGGCCCATATAGAAGTGAGGCTCAAAAGCCTATCCTCTCTCGACCCGCCGGCGTCAAGAGTTGGGCTGAGGCCAGCCCTTGAGGCCAGAAAATAATAATAAATTAATTAATTTTTAAAAAAAAATATATAAGTAAATTAAACAAAAAGATAAAAATTAATGAGAAAAAAGAACGTACTTAGTACTATGTAGTAATTAAAACTGGAGTAATACTTTTTAGTCTTAGAATTTATTTTATGTTTAATTTCTTTTGAACTTGATCTGAATTGGTGATTAAAAATAATAATTTATATTTGTTCTCTTGAATTTTTCTTCTATGATATAGATTTGCGCAAGAAGGGGTGGTAGAAGATTCTATTTCATATTGCAAAAGGTTCTTCTATTTCATATTGCAAAACTTTGATGTTCAAATTGTACCAAAATCACTTAGAAAATGTCATTTCAGAAGACGAAAAAATTTAAAGCGCTGGCCCGTCCAAGCCTGCAGCCCGCCTAGGGCTGGGTTGGGCTGCCATTTTGTAGGCTCTTCAATTAAAAGGGCCAGCCCGTCCTGGCCCATTTAATTCTTTGGCCCTTTAGGGATGGGTTGGATTGGGCTGGGCCAGACCATTTTGACACCTCTAATAAAAGGGATGATAATAATGAAGATGATACGGAATGATTGAAAGGGATAGATGAGAGTTACCTCTCAAGAGTTTTCTTGCCCTAGCTTGGAATTTCACCCTAGGTGCTTGTGGGGAACTGTGTTGGAGTATAATGAATAAATAATGTGGGACTAAGTGTTTAAAACACAGTAATCTGCCTCCCGTCGACCTCTGTGGCGTCAAACCACCGCTGCAGCGGTCTCGCTATAGCGGCCAAGTGCTCGCTACAGCGGACCAAAAGGAACCTGAACACTGCTATGGCGGCCAATGCTCCGCTATAGCGACACCGCCATAGCGGGACATAGCCCACCACAGCGGACACATGAAATACTGACCGATCACTGGCGGCGAGGGGCTCACCTCTATAGCGGTACAAGCCTCGCCGCAGCAGTCCAAATTGGGCAATAAGCTCAACTTTTGTCCAGTCTTCCCCTCTATCACCCAACATTTCATCTGAGGCCTCACAAACACAAACAAAACATGCACATATACATAAAAACGTCATATGAATCCACCCGTGGCCTCGGAATTCCCAACGGATTCCTAATTTTCTACGTCACCTCCCGACGGATTCAATAAAATAAAACAACAACCACAAACAAGTCAAGTTTTCAGTTCTTAGAATTATAAAATCGAGTTTCTACTAGCTCGTGCTACCCTTGGGAAGGTTATTTTTGGTAGGGTGATCCTACATTTCCCATAACGACCGGAAGGGTCGTTACCCTTAGATATTTGATGGCCTGATAATTGAGACTGCTAGATAATTCTAATTCCTTGTGTATGCTTAAAATGAATGTTGAATAAGGGAAGGGTTCACCCACCAGGGGGGTTAGCGTAGGTGCCAGCTCGACCCACGAGTTGGGTCGTGACATTACTACTTCGGGAGTAAATTGTCACGACCCGACTCGGGGCCGCGACGAGCACCCGGTGCTAACCCACCCGAGCACCCTCTTAGCTTACTCTTATACTTACATCTAGGTGAGCCACATAATTATACATACATTTTCATTCATTGGTCAACTAGTCCCAATTGGACAACGGTACATTTATATCACCATAGGCATCTATGCCACATCAATGTACGTGGGCCAACGTGGCCGACAAAATGATACACAAAACATAGGCCGACAAGGCCGGACATGTCTAACCATATACACATAACTACGAGCCTCTAGGAAGAGTATAACATATCACATGAGCGGGACAGGACCCCGCTATGCCCATAATTATATACACAAAAGAATAAGTACCCAAAAGCTATGGCTCCGAAGGAAATGGAGCTCCGCTATGTAATCTCTGAATAAGCAGCTATGGATCAAGTCTGTCTCCCTGTGCACCTGCGGGCATGACGCAGTGTCCACAAACAAAAGGACGTCAGTACGAAGAATGTACTGAGTATGTAAAGCATGATCAACATCAATGTAGAAGCATCATAGACAATATATGAAGTGGCATAGGAGGGAAGACAATAATATCATCATCATGGCACTTACCTGCCTTTCATAGGAACTTTCCATTTCTCGTGCGTATTTCATAATGGTGCTCGTATTCGTATACAGGCCCCTATTTGCATTCATATACATATTATATACATAGCCATACACTTATATACATACATAGCGTACCCGACCATAAGGTTCGGTGTTTCATACGTACTTGGCCAACCAAGGCTCAATGTTATTTCTACCTGGCCCTACCAAGGCTTCAGGGTTATGCGTACCATCTGCAGATGTGTGCGCGCGTTACGTAATCATATACATACATATATATATACATCCATATACATATATTCTACCCGGCATTATAAGCTCGGGGTGTCATTATAGCCCTTCATAGGCACATGTGAATATAATAGCCCGTAGGCACCTTTAGCATCATTATTATTATCATCGTCATCACTATCATCATCGTTTTTGCTACATCTCTATCTTATGCTTACTCGTCAATGGGGTGCGTAGTACATTCGTAGCACGTATCGAGGGTCGTGAGCTTATGAGCTTGGAGTGTCAATCACTTGAATACAACATACTCATATAGAGGATTTAAGAGTTTGGCCAAGGAACCATGCCTTATGAAAGAAGGGTTAGCCTTACATACCTTTTCGTCGGACTATTCTACACTTGCACGCTTCCTTCCAATGCTAGCGTCTACACCTTCATTAATATCATAACAATGGCCATTAGTCATTCATGTTATCCACATTATTTAGATTTCTTAATTTGCCTCTAATTCGCCCATATTCATGGTCATAACATCCAACTTCGTCCATTCGTCTAAAGTGTATAGTTCATGATCTTAGTACCATTTATAATGCATTCATATCACAACACAACAACATTCATGATTCAATTCAAACTATTCCTCAAAATGTCACTATTCATCATTCATGACCTACTTGACCATATTTTCTACAATCCATGTATTTCAACTCTTCAATACCTTAAACATCATGTAAAAATCATGAATCTTACCTTAGAAGTTGTAGGAACAAGCTTTGGTTAATAATACTCCACTTTGAGCAAAACCCTAGTTTTTCTCCATTTGCATTCTTGACTTGAATGGTATTTAATGGCTTGCTTACACTTGCTTCACTTGTTTTTGTTGTTGGTGACTTATAATCCTTGAAAACTTATGAAATAAATGTAGAGAGATGATTCTAGAGAGAAGTGGTGTAGTGTAGAAATGAAATAAAACAAGTCTTGGTCCTTATATTTAATGAACTGAAAATCTGTGCTGGGGTGAACAGTGGTCGTCCATAGAGGTTTACGGTCCGTATTCCAGTTTACGGACCGTCCCTCGTGGTCATCTTTAACCTTAAGCAGAACCAGAAACTTTGGCTGCATGCATGGTGATTTACGACCATGGTTTACGGGCCGTAAATCACTTTACGGTCCGTCCTCCTGGTCGTATTTTACCATTTCTCCACTGGGCAGAAAGTCGAAGCCTTGCATGGTAGTTTACGACCTTCCAGTTTACGGACCGTATACCAGTTTACGGTCCGTATTTTGCACTTTACGACCACTGGGCAGTTTTGCCAACTTTCAACTTTTCAAATTTCTCAACTTTTCATTCTAATCATTCTCGTCCATTTACGCACATTGCTCATGAAACATTATACACTCGCACTCCTCGCACACATCACTAGTTCGTTCACTTGCGTATCAACGAGAAATTTTCTGAGGTGTAACATTCTACCCCCCTTAGGAACATTCGTCCTCGAATGTTAAAGGCTTGGGGAATTCTATAAAAATTTCGCCAGAGTTTCCTCTGTAATGTGGCACTACCACCCTGTCACAGCAACCCACAATAACAATGCCTCACAGGGCAACAATACAACAGCACTAGAAATTTGGCCACACACTACCCAAAAGCATAAAAGGAAATGTACATACCTTATGATCTTGACGTCTCATCTTGGGCTTCTTCCACGGGCTGAAATAAATGTGGGTATTTAGATCGCATACTTTCTTCTGCTTCCCATGTCATCTCCTCTCGATTGCTATTCCTCCACAGAACTTTAATTGAGGCCACTTCCTTGTTCCTAAGCCTCCGTACTTGCCTGTCTAATATGGCAATGGTTACTTCTTCATAAGTCAATTTCTCTGTTACTTGCACATCATTCACTGGGACGATCCTGGTGGGATCTCTAACACATTTTCGAAGCATCGAGACATGGAATACTGGATGGACTGGCTCCAATTCCGGAGGTAGATCTAACTTATAGGCCACTTTGCCTATTTTGCGCACAATCTCATATGGCCCAATATACCGGGGACTGAGCTTCCCCTTTTTGCCAAATCTCATAACGCCTTTCATTGGCGACACTTTCAAGAATACCCAATCCTTAACTTGGAACTCTAAGTCCCTTCGACAATAGCATGAATAAGGGATTACTCCAAGTCAACAAGAAGAGTATTCATTAACTTCTTCTTTGTCATATCATAACAATTCATCACATAATAAATCAATCAATGTCAAACTTAGGAATTTCCAACCACTCTTTATGTCTGAAGCCATAATCATGCTTCTCCGATTAATTTCAAAATATATACAATCAACTAATCAAAGTCTAACTCAAGTAGATCGTAACCTACCTCAAAGCCGAACTGGAACAATGCAATCACTCCGCAACAGCTTTTCCCTTTCACAAAGCTTTAGAACATTCAAAGTCTAGCAATCATAACGCTAAGTGAGTAATAGATCATCCACTCAAACAAACAACAATTGAGGAAGAGAACCCAACTACTTCTACCCTTTCAAAAGGGTGAACTATCACTAAGTGTGAATTCATCATAAAATCAGCCCCAACCATCATACTATTCCTAGTCATGGGCTTTCTAATCAATTCAACCCTTTTACAAGTAGTTTTTATGCCAAAGTTACATCTTTATGAAACCCTAAGTCTCAATACATCATTCCCATCCATTAGAACTTGAATTCCCACCCTAGGAAATGATAATCTATAATCTTAGATGAATAAACAACAATAAAATCACTAACCCATTCATTATGCAAGGGTTTCTTAAGTTCTAGGTTTTTAGTCCTTTCATTCACCATTAACGAACCTTAAACTAATCATGGAACTTAATGTGATGATGGAATGAAGAAGGTTAAGGGTTGAGACTTATCTTTCAAGAGTATTTTAGCCCTAGCCTTAGAAAATCACCACAAGAGTTCTTAGGAATTGTTTTGGAGTTATGCGGGCAATGGGTTTGGAAATAAGAATATAAAACGGTGATTCTGCCTCCAGCGGTTGACCTCTTGCAGCAACGATCCCTCTATAGCGGGAAATGTCCTGCTATGGCGGACCTCATTAAATTCCCCCCCTCCCCCCGCCCCGTGACGACATTCCCCCACCCGCTACGACGGTCGCTACAGCGGACCTACAGCCGCTGCAGCGGTCCGTTTTGACTAGTAGCTCGAGTTTTTCCACCAGTTTTCACCCAAAAATCCTAACACCAATCCAAGGCCCTCTAGACGCAAATCAAACATGCATATACAGATAAAAACAAGCTACTGACTCACTCGTAGCCTCAAAATTCCCAATGGATGTCTAGTTTACTAAGTCACCCCCATAACAACCTAGTGGGTCGTTACATCAGATACCAATTAAACACTTGTTCGTCCCCGAACGGACAAGGAAGAGAAACAAGGGAAAAATACTTGACTCAGTGAAAAGATAGGGATAGTTATTGCGCATATCAGATTCGGTCTCCCAAGTAGCTTCCTCAATGGGACAGTTCTTCCAGTGAACCTTCACTGACGCTATCTCTTTCGACCTCAGCTTATGAACCTATCTATCTAGAATCACAATAGGCTCTTCTTCATAAGATAGAATTTCATCCAATAAGACAGAATCCCAACGAATGATAAATGAAGCATCACCATGATATCTCTTTAACATAGAAACATAGAACACTGGATGCACACCTGAAAAACCTGGGGGGCAAAGCCAACTCATAGGCTACATCCCCTACACGATTAAGAATCTCAAACGGACCAATGAATCTTGGACTAAGCTTACCTTTCTTTCCAAACCTCATCATACCCTTCATGGGTGAGACCTTCAACAAGACTTGCTCTCCAACCATGAACTCGAGATCTCGGACCTTTTGATTCGCATATTCCTTTTGTCTATTCTGGGCCACCAAGAGCTTTTCCTGAATCACCTTGACCTTATATAATGACTCCCTCAAAAGATATGTACCCTTACCTCAAATGCATCAAACCACCTAATAGGAGACCTACATCTCCTCCCATAAAGAGCCTTAAATGGGGCTATATCAATGCTCGAGTGGTAACTATTGTTATACGCAAATTCTGCTAATGGTAAGAACTGATCCCATTATTTATATGATTAGTATACTTAACAACCAGCTCACATAATCATATTCATTTTAACTAAAATCAAACTAGAATAGAAATGTAACTCACATGCCTAAACAAACTGGGCTAATCCAACAGATATAGACATATTAAACTACATAATTTGAACAAACAACGTAAAAATCCTACAAAATATTAGGAAAATAAACTAACACAGAGCAATTAAGGAACAGGAAATATAGCAAAATTAAAAGGGAAGGAGAATTACCTACTTTGTGGGCACCCTTTGATCGAGATTCGAACTTGGAGACCTTATGCTCCTTTCACCTTACACTCAGCCACAGAATAAAGAAAAGAGACTTAGAATTTTAATTTAAGACATGAAATCAAAGTTTCAAAGCAAAAATTGCCAAAACTTGAGGGAGTCGAGTTCTTTTTAGCGAATATCTGTATATCCCTTCCAAAGTCTCTCTCAAATACGAATTAGGGGTCCTTATTTATGGAATTCCCAAACCCCCCAACCCTAGTTTCGAATCGATGTGGGACAAGCTCAGATTTGTGAGATTCAAGTCTCACCTTGAGCATCAACAGTCCAGATTCAAGTATAGGAATGGATAAAGGGTCAGATTTAATCTAAAGCAAGTCAATCCTCTTCATTCCTCATGAACCAATAACCACCAAGGATTCAAATTCACAAACAACCAAAAACAATTAAGGATTCGCAGAGTATAACCGTTGAATCGTCTAAAAAGCAAAGAAAAGTAGCGAGATATACCGTGTTTGGATAGTATTTGATAAGAGAAATGCAAAACATTAAATGCACTGCTCGATATGATCACACCAAACCTGATAAAAGGGAAGGCGATTTTCCCCTTGATGTGCCAGGAATTTTGGCACATCCCATGCTTTTTAAATCTAAGTTTTACTTGTTTTCGAGCAAGTTTGTGTAAGTTTGATGTGCTTTGTGTGTTGTGCAGGTATTTTGAAGTTGGAATGCTCGGAAAGCGAAAAATAAGGAAAATAAGAAATTTGTTCTGATAAGCATAAAGATGGACCGTCAACATGCTCGACGGTCCGTCGAATCGCCTCATCAATAAGTTCCTGCAAAGTAACAAATCATCATAGCATCATCAGATCGTCGACTTGCACTGTCGACATGATCGACGGTCCGTCGAAGTGCTTCGATGGTGGAGTTTCTGCAGAGTGATAAAAGTATACTTAGATCATCGATATGGTCGTCGAGTATGTCGACGACCGTCGAAGTGCAAAGACGACCCGTCGAAGTGCAAGTCGAGCTGGAACAGGACTGGGATTGATTATTCCGAGTTTGACTTGTATAAATACCTGCTTAGGTTTTATTTTTCAGACATCTGGAGTTTTAGACTTGCAGTAATTACTTTTGAGTTGTTATTGCTTTTGAAGACTTCCAGACAATTACATTCATTACTTTCAAGTTTTATTCGGAAGTTCAATACAATAATTCAATTATGCAATCTTCAATCTTTTATTGTTTTCTTGTTGCCATGAGTAGCTAAATACCTTTACTAAGGTTGTGAACCCAAGGATGGGTGTATTGTGATTGGGGAATCGTGAAAGATATACGCATAATGGATTGTTAGGGTTTATTTGTTCTTCGTTTTCATCATATAGTTAGTGGTTGCAAACATTAGCTAACGCCATAAACTTTAGTTTATTTGGAAAAATAGCTAGGGTTAGGTAAGAACAAATAACAAGAACTCGGGGCTTTAAACCTTGTTAAATAAATTCACTTAGGAATAAGAAGAATTTACTTGGCATAATTAAACGTTCTTCATGCATACTTTCTTTTCTTTGGAAAAAGCATAGAAAGAAATAATCTTTTCTTATTGGGAAATAGTTCATATTCACATAGAGATTAAGTGCATCCGTACAAACAGTCCATTAGAAGTATATGAAGATCGATACCCATGATCATACACTTTATCTGACGGGGACACAATCTTGGTTCTTTTTACTCATATATTTACAACTTTAAATCTCCAGTCACTTTAAATTAGTCCACAAACTAAATCCACTATAAAACCCTTTTCTGGAATACACCAGGACCGCAAGATTAGTATAATACTTGTTTAGTAAACTTTTCACACCATATTCCCTGTGGGATTCGACCCCAACCTCGTTGGGTTACTATATCTGACAACGTCCGCGTTATACCATTAATAGGTGTAATTTCAGCGTATTAAATTTTGGCGCCGTTGCGAGGGAATACGGTTTTGACATTACTAAATAGTGTTTACTCTTCTTAAATTCTTTGTCATATTCCAACACACCTTGTGTGTTACCTTGTAAACCAGGTGATCATGGCGAACAACGAACTTCCCATCGAGAATGTTTTTACTAATGAACCGGAAGCAGATGAAGACTTTGCATCTGCAATCATTCATCTGAGATTGACTACTACTACTATCAAATTTGATAATTCCCTCTATCATATGCTCAAACAAGAGGGATACTTTCGGAATGCAGTCGATGATGACCCTCACCAACACAAAACAAACCTTTTGGATGTATGCTCTCAGCATATCTAGCGGGGTGTGACTCAAGAAGCAGTTCGGCTGAAACTCTTCAAATATTCGTTAGCCGGAGAAGCGAGAAAATGGTTCACAAAGCTACCTCGAAAATCTATCGCTACATGGGAAGAGATGGTCAGAGTGTTTCTCAGGAAGTGGTATCCTCCGAGAAAAAGAGTTAAAATTCTTGATCAGATCTACGAGTTCAAACAATGTAATGGGGAATAACTTTTTGAAGCTTGGGAGAGGTACAAAGAATATCTGGACAGGAGTCCAAACCATGGTTTTCCAGATCAGATTTTGAAGGAGAATATAGCCAATAATGCTTCCAACGGGTGTTTTATGAATAAGTCCTATGCTACTATTACTGATATACATGATCGATTGACCACACATAGCCAAGAATGGCATTCAAGTAATTCTGATGGGCTATCACTTAGAACACCGTTGATTCAAAATATTGTGAAAGACAGCTAGGAAACGCAGCAGACGTTGGCACAATTGGCCACTAGTCTCTCTTTACTGACAAAGAGGCTTGATGAGAAAGAAGCGAAGAAGCTCAATGTTTGTGAAGATATCTCAGGCATGCCGCCTGGAATGTACCAAATCCAAAAGGTCTGTATCAAGAGGGTCCCCCTCCGCAAATTGAGAATGTTCAATATGCAGATTACATAGCGAAGGGGGATATTCCTGGGCCAATTCAGAGATACTGGAGGCCCCAACAAGGACAGGGGTCATACAATCAAGGGAACTACAACAACAACTATGGTGGACCGAACCAAGGGAGATAGAACAACAACAGCAGCAATTTTGGGAACAGAAGTTCCAACCCTTATATTCCACCAAAAGGGCAGTCTAATGATCAAGGTAGTTCGAGGTTGGAGTCAATGCTTGAAAAAGTATTGGCAAGTAAAACAAACACTGAAAAGACATTATCTGGGCTATCAGAGACGGTGGTCTCTCATTCAGCAGCTATTCATAATCCTGAACAGCAGATGCGTGATCATTCCAGAAATAGCATCCTGCCAGAAAAGGAGGGCTTTCTAGTGATACTATTCTAAACTTGAAGAATGGTGGGGGAGTGGAACGTACTTTTTCTATTAGCACGAGGAGTGGTAAAATACTTCAAGGTGCTGACAAGAAATTGGTTGATCTAGATCCTATTATTGAGGAAGAAGAGGTGCACCCTGAAGTGCCTATTATTGATGAGGAAGTCTGTGGTAAAGAAAAAGTTACTGATATTCCAGAAGTTGCAGCTGATACAGGGAACACTCAATAAAAGAGGCTTTTTTCCCTTTGACTCAGATGTACAAAGCAAAGCCTCCCTTTCCTCAGAGGTTGGCAAAGAAGAATGATAATGATAAGTGTCAGAAGTTCTATGATCAGTTGAAGCAGTTAACAGTGAATATTCCATTCTTAGATGCTGTCAAAGAGATGCCCGGATTTGCTAAGTTTGTGAAAGACCTGCTTACAAAGAAAAGGTTTGTTCAACATGAGACAGTGAATTTAACTTATCGTGTGAGTTCAATTATTGCTTCCACCATAGTTCAGAAAAAGGGAGACCCATGGGCGTTTACCATTCCGTGCAATGTTGGGCTTCAGGCATTCGCTCGTGCTCTGTGTGATAATGGGGCGAGTATTAACTTGATGCCCCTTGCTATTTTCAAACAATCTGGATTAGGGACTCCTAGACCAACTTCTATGCGATTACAGATGGTAAACAAATCTATCAAGAAGCCAATTGGGGTTATAGATGATGTGTTGGTGCAAGTGGGTAAGTTCATGTTGCCTGCTGATTTCGTAATTCTGGATTGCGCGGTGGATAGAGACATTCCCATTATCTTGGGAAGACCGTTCCTCGCTACGGGAAGAGAGCTTATGGACTCTGAAAAGAATGAAATTAAGTTCTGAGTGAATGATGAAGAAGTAACTTTTGAACCAGCAAAGGGATGAAGTTGCCAAGCGCTTATGAGAGTATCTCGGTTGTTGATTCGTTTGATGGGATTGACGATGTTGTCAAACATAAAATAGAAGAAGAAAGTCTGGGAGAAGCCCTCACTGCAGATCTAATAAATTTTGATGCTTGTGATATGGAGGGCTATGTGGAAACTATAAACGGGCTTGAGGGTCTAGGTTCCTACACTTATCACCCAAGAAAGCTTGATCTTGATCTTGTAAATAGAACTACTCCACCAGCTAAGCCTTCTATTGTTGAGCCTCCAAAGCTTGAGCTTAAGCAAATCCCAGCACACTTGAGATATGAGTTCCTTGGTCCGAACAAGACATTTCCAGTGATCATTTCAGCATTATTGACTGAGGAACAGATTGAGCGTTTCGTGGAGATTTTGCGCGAGTATAGACGTGTTATTGGTTGGACCATAGCAGATATTCGGGGTATTCCTTCTGGCATTTGTGAGAATAAAATTCAGCTAGAGGAGGATAGCAAGCCGAGTGCTGAGCATCAGCGGAGATTGAACCAGAACATGCAAAAGGTGGTGAAAAAGGAGATCATAAAGTGGTTAGACGCTGGAGTAGTGTATCTGATTGCAGACAGAAAGTGGGTAACTCCTGTTCCATGTGTACCAAAGAAAGGAGGCATTACTGTGGTGTCTAATGCAAAGAATTTGTTGATTCCCACTCGTACAGTTACTGGATGGCGTGTTTGCATGGACTATAGGAAGCTGAATACTGACACTTGTAAAGACCATTTTCCCATGTCGTTCATTGATCAGATACTGGATAGGCTGGCTGGGAGGTCTTACTATTGTTTCCTAGATGGATACTCGGGCTATAATCAAATCAACATTGCCTTGGAAGATCAAGAGAAGACGACTTTTACTTGTCCTTATAGGACGTTTGCGTTCTGCCGAATGCCCTTTGGGTTGTGTAATGCATCAGCCACTTTTCAGAGGTGCATGATGTCGATCTTTTCTGACATGGTAGAGGACTTCTTGGAGATACTTATGGATGATTTCTCTGTTGTTAGTGATTCATTTGATAATTGTCTTGACCATCTGGGTCAAGTGCTAAAAAGATGTGAGGAGACAAATCTGGTGCTAAATTGGGAGAAGTGTCACTTTATGGTGAAGGAAAGGATTGTCCTCAGTCACAGAATCTCTGAAAAAGGGAATTGAGATAGATCAAGCGAAGATAGATGTGATTGCAAAACTTCCTCCACCCATCTCAGTCAAAGGTGTCCGGAGTTTCTTAGGACAGGCTGGGTTCTACAGGCGCTCCGTCAAGGATTTCTCCAAGATATCTAACCCGATGTGATAGCTTCTTAAAAAAGAGGCCAAGTTTGTGTTTGATGACAAGTACCAAAAGGCGTGTGATGAATTGAAGAAGCGCCTCACTACTGCTCCTGTGATTGTTATTTCGAATTGGTCCTTACCTTTTGAGCTGATGTGTGATGCTAGTGGTTTTGCGATAGGTGTTGTGCTTGGCCAGAGGCACAATAAAATTATCCACCCGATCTACTATGCTATTAGGACACTTAATGCAGCACATATGAACTACACAGTGACCAAGCAACAACTGCTTGCAATAGTATATCCTTTTGAGAAGTTTCGGTCCTATTTGCTAGGATCCAAGGTAGTGGTGTACACTGACCATGCTGCATTGAGGTATTTGATGGCAAAGAAGGAAGCTAAGCCGCGACTGATTCGTTGGTTCCTTTTGTTATAAGAGTTTGATTTCGAAGTAAAAGATTGAAAAGGATCCGAAAATCAGGTCGCAGATCATCTCTCTAGGCTTGAAAAACTGGGGTGCCAGCAGAAGAACTTGATATTGAAGATGCATTTCCAGATGAGCAAGTTTTGGCGGTTTCTATGCAGGTGGCACCTTGGTTTGCCGATTTTTCTAACTACTTGGTAACGGGTAGCATTCCCGACGAGATAAAATCGTATCAAAAAAAAAAAGTTTTTGCGGGATGTTCGTCAGTACTATTGGGATGAACCATACTTATTCATAACTTGCGCTGACAACATTATTCGGCGTTGTGTCCCAGAGAGTGAGGTATTGGAGATTTTGAAGGCTTGCCACGACTCTCCAGTTGGGGACATCATAGTGGTACGAGAACTGCTGCAAAGGTCCTCGAATGTGGTTATTATTGGCCTACTCTCTTTCATGATGCTAATCTGATGGTGCGTTCCTGTGATCAGTGCCAAAGGCAGGGGAATATTGGTAGGAGGCAAGAGATTCCTATGAACTTTGTAATGGAGGTTGAAGTTTCGATGTTTGGGGAATTGATTTTATGGGTCCCTTTGTAAGCTCTTGTGGAATGACATCCATCTTGGTGTTTTTTGATTATGTCTCTAAATGGGTAGAAGCGGTGCTTTTACCTAATAACGAAGCCAAGAGTGTCATGGGATTCTTGTAAAAGAACATATTTACTCGATTTGGTACCCCAAGGGCGATAATCAGTGATGGTGGTTCTCACTTTTGCAATAAAGCCTTTGCGGGATTGATGGAGAAGTATGGAGTCAAGCATAGGGTGGCAGCCGCGTATCATCCTCAGACAAGCGGGCAAGTTGAAGTCTCTAATCAGGAGATAAAGAGTATTGGGCCCGCAAGCTCGATGATGCTCTATGGGCTAACCGGACTGCGTTCAAAACTCCGATTGGGACTTCGCCTTTCAAGCTAGTTTTTGGTAAAGCATGCAACGTGCCAGTTGAACTTGAACATAAGGCCATGTGGGCCTTGAAGAAATTGAACATGAATTGGGAAGAATCGACCAAACTCAGGTTGTTTCAACTCAACGAGATGGATGAGTTCCGCTATCAGGCATATGAAAGTGCAGAGCTATACAAAGAGAGGATGAAGCAATATCATGACAAGAAGATCCTGAAGCGGGAATTCTACAAGGGTGACCTTGTCTTGCTGTTTAATTTTAGATTAAAGCTGCTTCCGGGCAAATTGAAATCACGGTGGTCAGGTTCCTTTGAAGTGGTAAGTGTCTCACCTTATGGAGCTATTGAATTAATGTCCGAAGACGGAACTCGGACATTTAAAGTGAACGGGCAGAGGGCGAAGCACTATCATGGTATGATTGCGGGAGATAGAATTGTGGACCGATATCGGTTGAAGTAAGTTGGGACGAATGCTGACTCGGCGAGTCCCGACCAAGAGTAAATTGATAACACCGTCGTGCTGTGATGTTAAATCAAGCACTTCTTGGAGGCAACCCGATTTTAAAATTCTGTAATTTTATTTTTGTAGGTTTTAGTTTTTTTTTTTACAGGTGTCGAGAGCGCAGGAACTGAAACTCGGAAAACCAACAAAGTTACACCAGAGCACAAAGACGGGCCGTCGACATGTCGACGGACGTTCAATGTACAATGACGGTATGCAGAGCTGAACTTCTGAGGATTAGCAACTACTCATCTGCAGGTAAGTAAATCGACGAGCATGTTGACGGACTGTCGACACGTTCGACGATGCCATCGAAGTGCTCGTTAACAGGTTAGCTTTTTCTTTACTTTTTTGGTCGTAACTTCGAAAAAAATATAAGAGGGCAACAGTCGTGGATTTGAAAGAAAGTAACGGGCAGAGGTTTAATATTTTCCCCGCATCCGTATATCACTCTCCCTCAATCTCCTCATCTCCCCATAACTTTCTCCATAAATTCCCATAATTTCCTCCATAAAACACCACCCACTACAATTTCCTACCCTAAACGTTATCCCCACTGATTTTCGAGACCCTCTGCCCTAGTTGCGAAAATCTGCTACCTTGTTTTTATTGGATTTGTAGTCAAGTACCCTTCTACTTCTTCACATAGCAAGGTATGTTGAGTTAATTTCGGCCCTTTCTTGGTTTTAATGTCGGTATTTGTTCGAAAATTGCTAAAGAAAATGCTTAGGGTTCCTAAATTAATTGAAAATTGTTATTATAGGACCTAGGCTGTATGTGATGGTATTGAAATAAGTTGTGTGTGTTTTTAACTAGGATACAGTAGTGATATTTGTGATGTGAGTACTAAGAGCAGAAATTATGACTTAGGGTTTGTATTTTGTTACACCCCGGAAAAAAAAAATTCCCCATTGATGCACAGTGAATAGACTAACGAAAGGCACGAAGTATACGGTATTGCAATAAGTGAGAAATGACATTTGATGACCCTAATTGAGATTTGGAAAGACATTCGAACTAAGAGGAGAAAGTTTGCCAAGAGAGGGCAAGGCATACGATGTGTATCGGAAAGGATTTACGAGTAATAAGTTAATGATGATTTAATAGTGTCTTAGAGAAGAATTATAACGTCCCTTAGATCGTTAGTGAGGTGTTAAAAAAGTATCAAGAAGGTTCCATAAGGATTGGAGATCAAATGAAGTGACAAGAACAAGATCAGAGAAAAGATGGGCTACACGGCTGATTATACGGTCCATATAATGTTATACAGTCCGTATAATGGTCCGCAGAATCGTCACAGTGAAGGTCCCTCATTGATGGGATTTCACGATCACTTATACGGGTCGTATAAAATTATACGGACCGTATAATGTGCCGTATAATGGTCACAGAAACGAGATGTTGAAGCGACGATTTCACGGACACTTATACGGACCGTATAAGTGTCCGTATATTTTCCCGACGGATCAGATTTTTAAGTTATAAAAAGGGGACCAAGTTCATTATTTCATTTCATTTTTCACTCCACACCTCAAGAACCCTCTAGAAAGCTCTCCACTCTTCATCCATAAGAACTCAAGAGAAATTTATGATCAACCTCATCAAACTAAGAAAACCAAGTGTAAGAAACTCATTAGAGATCATCCAAGTCAAGAAATTGCATTGGAGGTAAACTAGGGTTTTTGCTCAAGTGAAGTATTTCCACCCAAGGCTTATTCCTACGCCATCTAAGGTAATTTTTATGGTCTTTCCATGTTATTTAAGGTATTGAGAGGTTGAAAGACTTGGATTGTAGAAGGAGATAGAAAATGGGTCATGAATGTGGGAATAGTTTCATTTTTGAGTAGTAGCTTGGATTGAGTCATGATTCTTGATATGTTATGATTATGATCACGTTAAAAATGATATTAATAACATGGGATAAACATTATATATGAGCGAACGCAATAGTGAACTATGACCATGAATATGAACGAATTGAAGTTAAATTGTGAAATGTGGATAATGTAGATGAATGATGATTGTTGCCTATAATATTTTGAATGTTGTTATGGATGTTTGGGAGTTGATATGGAATATGGGGAAAGTTGTATAAACAAAGGAAATGCTGCCCAATTTTCTCTAGCCTTAGTAAGCACGTTCTTATAATCGTTTAGCTACTGTTAATACGAACTCCCTTGAAGGTAAAGACGTGAGCATTGAACGAGAACGATCAAGCGGTAGGATAGATAAAGGAAAAGGTATGTGAGGCTAGTCCTTTCTTTCTAAGGCATGAATCTTATGGCATGATTTTCCCCTCCTTCTCCATGAATTTCCTACATTCCGGAAAACTAAGAATCTATGTTCATGAATAGCCATATGAGTTAAAGACGAGATATAATGAACACGATGATGATGAGCTTAAGTCCAAAGATTCTAGAGTTCACGATATGATGTTTCCACAAAGCTAATGATGTTAACTATGATCCATTGATGTTTTTTATTGTATACACTCACCTTATATGCTAATTCCTTCAAGGTGAGGCGGAATGCTTATGAATGCTCCATAATGGAATCGGGGGTTCACGACCTTATGTCACCCCGATAAAGTATAGTTGTCTTTGAGTTCTATGCATGCATTATGACGATTACATGATGATGATATTACACCGCGCCTATATGGCCGGGCAGACACCGCTAAGGTGGGCAGCGTATACACCATGTCTAGATGGCATGGGCAGACACCACTAGTGGGCGGCATGAGATAGTTACCCCGGACGCGGGAGTCCTGGACGCGGGCTAATGATTATCACACCGTAACTATATGGTCGGGCAGCTTATATATATATATATATATATATATATGCATACATGATATGATGATGATTATGGAGTAAGCCAGCATGCATTATTTCTTTTATAATTGATAGTCAGTTACAGGTTGCTCCTCATTTGATACTTCCTTCTTTCATTGATGTATTATTATTGTTGATGCCTTACATACTCAGTACAATGTTCGTACTGACGTCCGTTTTCTTTGGATGCTGTGTTCATGCCTACAGGTAGGCAGGGAGGCGATCCAGACATGTAGGAGCTACTGGCAGACTTTGAGAGCACCCCATTATTCTGGAGGTGCCATTGATTTATTCTTTTGTGTATATATGTTTTGGGCATGACGGGGTCCTGTCCCGTCCATATGTCTAGTACTCTGGTAGAAGCTTGTAGATACGTATGTGTGGGTGGTATGGTCTCACGGTTTCTCCTCGTATGTATATGTATTATTTTGATAGCCGGAGGGCTTATGTATATAAGGTAAATATGTTTCAAGTGAAAAATGGTTTTCCTATGATTTGAGTATAAGATTAATGAAAGAACGTTTGATGTGTACGATGGGTAATGGTACGAGCGGTGCTCGGTGGTTAGCCCCGGGTACCCGTCATGGCCCCTAGTCGAGTCGTGACAAAAGTGGTATCAGAGCAGTTAAATCCTAGGAAGTGTCTACGAGTCGTGTCCAGTAGAGTCTTGTTTATGGTGTGTCGCGCGCCACACTAATAAACAGGAGGCTACAGGGCATTTAGGAAAAAATGACCATCTTTCGTCTTAAGAGATCATGCGATAGAGTTGTGTTATAAGATTATCTACTCCCTAATAGTGTGCTATGATTTCAGAAATGCCGCCAAAGGGAAAAGCTACAGCCGCCCAGAAGGGCAAGACTACAATGGAAAGGCGGGTAGAAAAAGAGCCGCCAATGAATGCAGAAGAGGGAAAATCACATAATGAGGCTCCATCTAATACTTCTCCCACTCCGCCTATTATAGAAGAACAGGAAGGGGCATCAGCTCCAGCTCCTATGCCTCCAGTTCCTCCACCGGCTACTTCGAGTCAACAAGTAACCGAGGGTATTCATCTATTGACGCAGTTAGTTTCCGCCCAGGTACAGTGGCAGGGTTTGGGTTCAAGTGACAGGGCCGTTAGTACTTGAGCCCGTGATTTCATGAGTTTGCATCATCCATAGTTTTTCGGATCAAAGCCGGATGAAGACCCGTAAAGTTTTATTGATGAAATGTTAAGAACATTGAAAATTATTCATGCCTCCGAAACTAAATCTGTGGAGTTGGCGTCTTATAGACTCCAAGACGTGGCGGTATTATGGTACAATAATTGGATATCATCAAGAAAAGATAACGCGCCTCCTCCCGTTTGGAAAGAATTTGTAGATGCCTTCATCCGCCACTATTTGCCACCCGAGGTCCGCCGAGCTAGAGCGGATAGGTTCTTAAATTTAAAATAAGGAAATATGAGTGCCCGGGAGTATAGCCTCCAGTTTAATTCATTGGCTAGATATACCCCGACTATAGTGGCCGACATGGGGGATAGAGTACACAGATTCATGAGTGGATTAGGGCCACATTTGTTCAAGGACTGCTTGACGGATTCGTTGCAAGATGAGATGGATATTTCCTGCATTCAAGCCCATGCCTAGAATTTAGAAGGACAACAACATCCGCAAAGGGGTGTTCGTGATATTGATAGAGGGCAAAGCAAAAGGGCCATATCTATGAGGGCAGGTAGTGATTATAGAGATGGATCAAGGCAGGCATATTCTAGACACTCAGGCCAGTCGGTAACTAGTGCGCCTCCACGATTTGCAAGTAGGAGATTTGATCGCTCCTTTCCTTCAGGACAGGGTCAAAGTTCGAGAGCTTCAAGTTCTCAGTTTGGGGGAGATTATAGGCAGAGGAGACCCCCAGTACCGCGATGCAGCCAGTGTTGTAGATTACATTCCGAACAGTGTCGCCAAGGTTTAGATGCTTGTTATGCCTATGGCCAGGTTGGGCACATGATGCGGGATTGCCCGTCGATGAATGGTAGAGTTGGGGTCCAGCCCACAGGATCAGCGGCTAGTTCTTCTTCAGTGCGCCCGGTAGGGCAGACTCTCCAGATTCCAGCAGGTCGAGGTAGAGGAAGAGGGGGAGCATCTCTTTCAGGTGCCACTCAGCCCCGTATGTATGCTTTAGCTGGACGATAGGATCTTGAGTCCTCCCCGGATGTGGTTACAGGTACATTATCCGTATTTTCCCACAATGTGTATGCATTGATAGATCCGAGTTCTACCCTATCTTATATTACTCTGTATATTGCTGGTTGTATTGGGGTGAAACCCGAGCCAATTAAACCTTTTGAGCTATCTACTCCGGTTAGTGATCCCGTGATAGCTAGACAAGTGTACAAAAATTATGTAATTGTGATATGCGACCGCCAGACTAAAGCTGATTTAGTTGAGCTGGAAATGTTAGATTTCGATGTGATTATGGGTATGGATTGGTTGGCCTCATGTTATGCTAATGTTGACTACCGAATGAAAGTAGTTCGATTTCAATTTCTGGGAGAGCCCGTGCTTGAATGGAAGGGTAACACAGCATCTCCCAGGGGTAGGTTTATTTCCTACCTTAAGGCAAGAAAGATGATAGCTAAGGGATATATTTATCACTTAGTCCGAGTTCATGACACTGAAGCAAAGTCGCCAACTTTCCAATCCGTTCCGGTAGTGAATGAATTTCCGGATATATTTCCAGATGAACTTCCAGGCCTTCCCCCAGAAAGAGAGATTGATTTCGCTATTGATGTATTGCCGAATATCAAGCCTATTTCTATTCCTCCTTACCGAATGGCTCCGGCAGAATTGAAAAAGTTAAAGGCACAGTTGAAGGATTTGCTTGATAAGGGGTTTATTAGACCCAGTTCATCACTGTGGGGAGCACCTGTCCTATTTGTAAGAAAGAAAGATGGCTCCCTACGAATGTGCATTGATTATAGGCAGTTGAATAAGGTGACGATAAAGAACAAATATCCTCTTCCGAGGATTGATGATTTATTTGATCAATTACAGGGTGCCAAGTGGTTTTCCAAAATAGACTTGAGGTCAGGTTATCATCAAGTGAGAGTTAGAGAAGAAGATATTCCTAAAACAGCTTTCAGAATGAGATATGGCCATTATGAATTTCAGGTGATGTCATTTGGGTTAACTAATACTCCGGCAGTGTTCTGAATTTGATGAATAATGTATTCAGGCCTCTCTTGGATTTATTCGTAATAGTATTCATTGACGATATTCTGGTATACTCTCGCATAAAATCAGAACATGCAGACCATTTACGAATTATTCTTGGAATTCTTCGAACTCGAGAATTGTATGCAAAATTTTCAAAGTGCGAGTTTTGGATGAATGCTGTGACATTTTTGAGCCATGTTACTTCAGATGATGGCATTCGAGTTGATACTCAGAAAATTGAAGCTGTGAAGACTTGGCCAAGGCCTACGACGCCTACAGAAGTCCGTAGTATTCTGGGATTGGCAGGTTACTATAGAAGGTTCATAGAAGGATTTTCCTCTATTTTAGCCCCCATTGACGAAGCTAACCCAGAAGGCAGCTAAATTTCAGTGGAATGATGCTTGTGAGCGTAGCTTTCAGGAATTGAAGGATAGGTTAACTTCAGCTCCAGTCTTAACACTCCTAGAAGGGCCGGATGGTTATGTTGTATGTTGTGATGCTTCCGGTATTGGGTTAGGATGTGTGTTAATGCAGTATGGTAAAGTCATCGCTTATGCTTCGAGACAGCTGCGAAAACACGAAAAGAATTACCCAACTCATGATCTCGAATTGGCTGCAGTTATTCATGCATTAAAGATGTGGAGCCACTACTTGTATGGTGTACATGTCGATATTTATACATATCACAAGAGTCTTCAATACATTTTCAAATAGAAGGAGTTAAATCTGCGGCAGAGGCGGTGGTTAGAATTATTGAAAGATTATGATGTAAGTATTTTATACCACCCCGGAAAGGCAAATATAGTAGCTGATGCGCTTAGCCGCCGATCGATGGGCAGCCTATGTGAAGTTCCTCCGGAGAAGAAAGAATTAATTCATGAGCTCCACCAACTAGCTAATCTTGGAGTACGTTTAATTGATTCAGGAAATGCATGGATTGGTATTAATAATCCCACAGTTTCGTCCCTGAATATGGAAGTGAAAGAGCATCAATATGAAGATCCTCAGTTGAGCCATTATAGAGACACATTTCATGAAAAAGAGGAGTCTCCTTTTGAAACTTCTATGGATGGAATTCTTAGATACTGAGGCAGGCTATGTGTTCTGAATGTTGCAAAATTACGTCATCGAATCCTCGAAGAAGCTCATTATTCACGGTATTCTATTCACCCAGGTGCAACGAAGATGTATCATGATCTCAAGTTAATATATTGATGGGATGGCATGAAGAAAGACATAGCAGAATTTGTAGCTCAATGCCCAAACTGTCAGCAAGTGAAAATCGAGAATCAAAAGCCAGGAGGATTATTGCAGGTAATAAAAATCCCTACTTGAAAATGGGAAGTGATCAACATGAATTTTATTGTGGGGTTACCCCGTTCCCGAGGCAAGTATGATTCCATATAGGTGATCGTGGACAGACTCACGAAAACAACTCATTTTCTTCCAATCATAACCACATACTCAGCAGACGATTATGCAAGGTTGTATCTCAAAGAGATTGTGCGACTCTATGGTATTCCGATATCCATTATCACAGATAGAGGAGCGCAATTTATAGCTAAGTTCTGGAAATCCTTCCAAGAAGGTTTGAGTACTCAAGTAAAGCTTAGCACAACGTTTCATCCGCAAACTGATGGGCAGGCCGAACGTACTATTCAGACCTTGGATTTACGAGTAATAAGTTAATGATGATTTAATAGTGTCTTAGAGAAGAATTATAACGTCCCTTAGATCGTTAGTGAGGTGTTAAACAAGTATCAAGAAGGTTCCATAAGGATTGGAGATCAAACGAAGTGACAAGAACAAGATCAGAGAAAAGATGGATTACACGATGATGATGAGCTTAAGTCCAAAGATTCTAGAGTTCACGATATGATGTTTCCACAAAGCTAATGATGTTAACTACGATCCATTGATGTTTTTTATTGTATACACTCACCTTATATGCTAATTCCTTCAAGGTGAGGCAGAATGCTCCATAATGGAATCGGGGGTTCACGACCTTATGTCACCCCGATAAAGTATAGTAGTCTTTGAGTTCTATGCATGCATTATGATGAGTACATGATGATGATATTACACCGCGCCTATATGGCCGGGCAGACACCGCTAAGGCGGGCAGCGTATACACCATGTCTAGATGGCATGGGCAGACACCACTAGTGGGCAGCATGAGATGGTTACCCCGAACGCGGGAGGCCTGGACGCGGGCTAATGATTATCACACCGTACCTATATGGTCGGGCAGCTTATATATATATGCATACATGATATGATGATGATTATGGAGTAAGCCAGCATGCATTATTTCTTTTATAACTGATAGTCAGTTACAGGCTGCTCCTCATTTGATACTTCTTTATTTCATTGATTTATTATTATTGTTGATGCCTTACATACTCAGTACAATGTTTGTACTAACGTCCGGTTTCTTTGGACGCTGTGTTCATGCCCACAGGTAGGCAGGGAGGCGATCCAGACTCGTAGGAGCTACTAGCAGACTTTGAGAGCACCTTATTATTTCGGAGGTGCCATTGATTTATTCTTTTGTGTATATATGTTTTGGACATGACGGGGTCCTGTCCTGTCCATATGTCTAGTACTCTAGTAGAGGCTTGTAAATACATATGTGTGGGTGGTATGGTCTCACGGTTTCTCCTCGTATGTATATGTGTTATTTTGATAGCCGGAGGGCTTATGTATATAAGGTAAATATGTTTCAAGTGAAAAATAGTTTTCCTATGATTTGAGTATGAGATTAATGAATGAACGCTTGATGTGTACGATGGGTAATGTTACGAGCGGTGCCCAGTGGTTAGCCCCGGGTACCCGTCGTAGCCCCTAGTCAGGTCGTGACATATTTGTAGAATGAAATCTATGCTTGAATTGGCAAAATTGTGAAATTGTGGTTGGGGGAAGGGAATTTGGTATGAATGTTGTTAGATGGACTCGTGGGGACGAGAATATCGTGCCCCCATTGAGTCGGCGGGTATTTTGAGCAACTTGTTAGTTCATTATGCACGCCAATGGTCCAAAAAAGAGGAA
The DNA here is from genome assembly GCF_019175385.1 of Lycium barbarum. Taxonomy (NCBI): domain Eukaryota; kingdom Viridiplantae; phylum Streptophyta; class Magnoliopsida; order Solanales; family Solanaceae; genus Lycium; species Lycium barbarum. The sequence continues at coordinate 98,135,954 of NC_083343.1, read as the reverse complement.
CTCTGTTGAAACATAATGCTTGAGGAGTGAAGTCTGAGTAACTCGAAGCCCCAAAACCCCAAAAATTTGAAAAATAGTTGAAAATTGGTTCTTTGATTGATTGAAATGGAAACGCAAAGCCGAAATAAGTTTTGATGTTTGTTTACCATTGGTTGCTGATGAAGGGCCGTAAACATGTCGACGGCACCGTCGACAGATCAACGGACAAAGACGGTCCCGTCGAGCTGATTGACGGTCCGTCGACAGGTTCGACGGTCCGTCAAAGCGCATCGACGGTCTGCAAACATAACATCAGAGAACTGAAACAGAGATTTTTTTTATAACTGTATTGATATCACTTGTACGGATTGACTAGATTGTGGTTTTTGATGATTACAGGTATGGCGCCACCCAAGTTGACAACCACCTGAGGGGGTGGCTCGAGGAAAACTCAAAGAACAACGGGTCGAAGGAGGCCCAGTAGCCAACCCACACTTAGAGACGAGAGGTCGGATGATGAACTTGAGGTTATTCCCATAAAAAAGAACAGGGCTGTTCCTCCCCCGTGGAACAGGCAGGTCACAGTATCGGCTCCTACACCTCCCAATTCCTTCCAGTCTGATGAGGAGGAATCATCTATATCTGGGTCCGGTGATGGGTATCTGGAGATGCCTCACCTGCTGCACGAGCACATTCTACTGAGGATGCTGCTCAGTCCTCACAGGAAGCTTCTAGATCCCAGACCCGTCAGAGCCCACGGCCCGGCGATGATGAGGCTACTACTGATACTGATGCTGAGGCGGATAGGGCTTAGGAACTTAGAACCAAGAGGCTGGAGGATTGTTTCACTGTTGAGGGCGCCAGAGAGTTGTATGAACACGGCATTGAGTTAGAAGGTGACGACACCCAGCATGAGAACCGCACAATAAATGAAGAAAGACGGATCAGTTTTGAGGGGCTCGAGATCTTACCCAGGGCCAGAGAGCTCATTCGCCACTATCAGCTAAAGTTTATGCAGGAGCCACCTGGGGAGTATTGCCCGATTCTGGTTCGTGAGATATATGCCGCATATGGGGCCTTGATCAAAAAAGTTAGAAAGAGGCGACAGCAATTGAGAGAGCTACTGCCACTGAGCGAGGTTGACATCAAAGGGGTGAGTGTTGATATATCTGCCCAAGCTATCAACAGAGTATATTTCGGTAATAACTACACCGCCCCGAGGCAGACAATTGAGCTAGAAGACAAATTGCGAAGGTGCAAGGAGCAGTCCGTCAGGACTGGGTAGCTACAGTGTTGGGTCGCCCGACCAAGAGAGCCGAGTGTACTAATTTAAAGAATCGGATAAAGAAGAAGTGGTTGGCTCTAGAGGGGAAATTTTGGTGGAGCGTGGTGCAGTTGCGGCTTCTCCCCACTCAATCCAATAATGCTCTTACGGTTGACAGGTAGGTTGTTGTAGTCGATTTGATGTCCAGATACCCGATTGATTTTAGGGCATTGGCTAGTAAGGAAATACAGTTGATTGCTTCCCAGCCCAACACTTCCCTGATATTTCCATGCCTGATTACAGAGCTTGTTCGGAGGTCACAGGTGCGGTTTATAGATGATATCGACCACCGGATTACAGCTTCGTCGGTTTATTCGGTAGAAAAGAGCAAGAATGAGGTCGTTGATGAGAGCCAAGGGGAAGCGGATGGGTTCCCAGTGGCACTTGGAGGGGTACCCCTACCACGGGAGCTGATTCATCCCGAGGCCGCAGGTGACTCTACACAGGAGTTACCCGCCACTGCTTCCCCTATTACTGAGACTATACAGGCTACAGATTCTGAGATCCCAGCCACTAATATTGGAGATGATTCTGTTGAGACTCAAACTGATATTCCTGAGCCACAGACTTTGGCTCCACCGCCTCCGAGTTCAGCCCCACAGTCAGCTGGACAGCCCCAGGGTACAGTCAGAGTTTACCCATATGCCTTCTCAATGGACAACTTTAGGAAATTTTCAAAACAGACGGCTACAGCGGACCAGCAATCAAAGATCATAGTCGCCTAACTCAATGATTATGTGAGATCGAGAGTGGACGAGGCACTAGATCCTGTGAGGACGACACTATCCGCTTGGTTGGATGGATTTGAGTTGAGATTAACTGCATTGGAGATGGCTCACCGGACTACTTCCACAGATGCTTTGAGGGAAAAGTTAGAGCAGTTTAAGGCTGATGTTGCATTATTGAAGGCCCGTGATCCGAGCCTAGTAGCAGCACCACCGTATGTTGCGGAGGATCCAGTGGTACAGTTATTTGCGCCTAGCGAGTGGTCGGGGAAAGAGAAAGAGAGCGGCCCGTGATGAGGAGAAGGTGCGAGAAAGCACTCGCCCTAGGGGTTCGAGTATAGAGGAGCAGCAGGTGGCAGAGGCCATTCAGAGATCGCTCGTAGAGAATGTCCAGTTTTGGACTAGGGGAGCCACGTCGAGCAGTGCTCCCAGTGGTGAGACATTGCCACCACCCCTTCCCACTCCAGTGCCAGTGCCTACGGGCACCACTACTGATGTTGCTGCTGACGCTGCTACAGAGACTACTATTGGTGCGGTTGCACCACCTGATGCCTCGCAGACCGAGGAGTCGCGAGATGAGTAGCGCGCCTAGTGCGCCACACGTATTACGACTCCCTAGTATTACTTTTACTGCATTAGGGACATTGCAGGCTTTTTCAGTTAGGGTGGGAGTATTTGATTTGTTATATATGTGTTTAGGACCCTCTCGGCTTTTCTTTGCCATGGTTCTTTTCCTGAGGGGTTCATTTCTTATTGAACCGGGAATGTTTAGGTCGTGTTTAGATAAAGTAGAGTATTGTTGACTTATGTGGTGGTGGTTTGATTAACCTAGGGCTGTCTTGTTTTGATTTGAGAAAAAGTACTCACCTCCGAATTTTTTTTTTGGAAAAATGGACTTAGTTGTTTAATTGACATGCATGCTTCTTTGTGTGACATTTAGATTATTGGGTTACCTTGTGTATGGAATTATAGCGGGGATACTAGTGTGTTGACAATTCTGATGCCATGTGTTGTGAGGTTTTGTAGATATATTCTCTAGTTTTGTATGTGTCGTGCCCGCATTTTGAAGATAAGTGAAGCTGTGAAGTGATCTTACGCTTTGTTTGTGTTAGGAACCCCTGTTTAGCCTGAATATAAACCTACCCATAGATTAATATCCCTTGTTAGCCATTTTGAGCCTGAAAACCTGTTCTTTGATTAGCCGAAACAAGCTGATACTTGTCCTTAATATCCATCTCTTTTTGCACCCGATCCCTTCTTGGCGCTAAAATAATAAGATTGAGGTTAAAAGCCTAAGTTGGGGGTGATAGGTGGACTAAGGGGAATATGAGGCATAAGCCTAAAGGGGGGTTGAAGTAAAGTGCCTAGTTAAAAGACAGCGGTGTGGTAAGTGTAAAAAGAAAAAAAAATGAAAAAAAAAAAACATCAACCAAAGAAGAAAAAAAATTAGGGAAGTAGAATCACAATAAAACCACACCGAGGCAACAAAAATAAAGAAGGGAAGAAAACAAAAGGCGAAAAGGGTAAAGAGAAGAATAAGATGTAGTGCTCAAGGAGGGTGAGTCACTGTTATCCAAATATCTATCCTACCCGTCCCCAAGCCTACATTAAAACCTTAAAAAAGTCCTAGTGTGATCACAGCCGAACTGTCCAAAGTCGACGGCGCTGAAAATAAGGGCAAGCTTATGGTATTTGCATGTATAGCTAGAGAATTTCTTTGTGATTGTGAGTGTTTCTCTTCTCCTTTGACTTTTGTCCCATTCTGTGTGTACATATATGTTGGGACATTCTTTGGTCTTTGTGAGGGCATTAGAATTTGTTAAGTGACTGGTTTCCCGTGAGTCTTGATTCGTGTGCGCTATGGTTTCTGTGATAACTAGATGTCATAAAGTGAAGCCTCATGGCTAGTTGCAACAAGTCTTTGATTGGTTTTGTCTTTATTGGGGGGAGAGTCATTGTGATACACTTGATATGCAGGAAGTTAATTGCCACAACCACTATAGACAGCTTTGCTTTGTGATATCGAGACATTTGTAGATTGAGTCTGTTAGTTGACTTGCTTGAGGACAAGCAAAGACTTTAAGTTGGGGGTGTTGATGTGCCGGGAATTTTGGCACATCCAATGCTTTTTAACTCTAAGTTTAACTTGTTTTCGAGCAAGTTTGTGTTAGTTTGATGTGTTTTGTGTTTTGTGTGTTGTGCAGGTATTTTGAAGTTAGAATGCTCGGAAAGCGAAAAAACCAGGAAAATAAGAAATTTGTTCTGATAAGCATAAATACGGACCGTCAACATGCTCGACGGTCCGTTGAATCGCCTCGTCAATAAGTTCCTGCGAAGTAACAAATCATCAGAGCATCATCAGATCGTCGACTTGCACCGTCGACATGATCAATGGTCCGTCAAAGTGCTTCGACGGTGGAGTTCCTGCAGAGTGATAAAAGTATACTCAGATCGTCGATATAGTCGTCGAGCATGTTGACGACCGTCGAAGTGCAAGCCGAGCTGGAACAAGACTGGGATTAATTATTCTGAGTTTGACTTGTATAAATACCTGTTTAGGTTTTATTTTTCAGACATCTAGAGTTTTAGACTTGTAGTAATTACTTTTGAGTTGTTATTGCTTTTGAAGACTTCCAGACAATTACATTCATTACTTTCAAGTTTTATTCGTAAGTTCAATACAATAATTAAATTATGCAATCTTCAATCTTTTATTGTTTTCTTGTTGCCATGAGTAGCTAAACACCTTTACTAAGGTTGTGAACCCAAGGATGGGTGTATTGTGATTGGGGAATCGTGAAAGATATACGCATAATGGATTGTTAGGGTTTATTTGTTCTTCGTTTTCATCATATAGTTAGTGGTTGCAAACATTAGCTAATGCCATAAACTTTAGTTTATTTGGGAAAATAGCTAGGGTTAGGTAAGAACAAATAACAAGAACTCAGGGCTTTAAACCTTGTTTAATAAATTCACTTAGGAATGAGAAGAATTTACTTGGCATAATTAACTGTTCTTCATGCATACTTTCTTATCTTTGTAAAAAGCATAGAAAGAAATAATCTTTCTTATTGGGAAATAGTTCAGATTCACATAGAGGTTATGTGCATCCATACAAATAGTCAATTAGAAGTATATCAAGATCGATACCCATGATCATACACTTTATCTGATAGGGACACAACCTTGGTTCTTTTTACCCATATATTTACAACTTTAAATCTCAAGTCATTTTAAATTAATCCACAAACCAAATCAACTATAAAAACCTTTTCTGAAATACGCCAGGACTGCAAGATTAGTATAATACTTGTTTAGTAAACTTTTCACACCATATTCTCTGTGGGATTCGACCCCAACCTCGTTGGATTACTCTTTTTGACAACGTCCGTGTTCTACCATTAATAGGTGTAATTTCAGCGTATCACCCCTCTTTAGTTAAGCATTGCGCCGGGTCAATCCTTAATGGATTGGGCCCGGCCGAAAATTGCAAAGGAAATAAATGGGGCCTAGTCTAATGATGTGTACACATGTGTGTATATTCGTGTATACATACATACGATGAGCACCTTTCACGCAATATTTAAATAAATGGCCAATATTGAATTAATGTCCATAAATTGGATAATTTTAAAATAAGACCCCATTTAAACTAATTGGTCTAATTCAAAAAAAAGTAATAATAATAGCAATAAAATAAAAAGAAATAAATAAACTTTGTCAAAAGTCCTTAATTAAATTTGACTAGTTCAAATTATTGTCATAATTGGCTAATGATTAATTATTTCAATTATAGCTGCTTAATGGAAATTTTCAAAATTAATTACAATTAAAACTCAATTAACTATGACAAAAATCCAATAAATTGATCAACTAAGAATTTAGGGGTAAAAGTGGCTAATTTACTTAATTAAATAGATTCCTTGCATTAAATAGAGTAAAATACTTTGCAAATTGCTATTTAAACAATTTAGACAATTAAGTGAATAATCATGGAAAATTATCCTCTCTTCTTGGCTAATTTATCAAAAGTGTAATAATTGTAAAAATACTTAAATTAATTTATAATATTATAGAAATTACCTTATCAAACAAAATTGGCCAAATATAGCCTATATAAATTTTAGAAAATTATTTTGGCTTCTGAAAGAACATATTTCCCTCTATTTAATATTTCAAGGACTTTGGGTAATTAAAGCAAATTATGGGAGGTCAAAAATTAGGTGTCAACCCCTTCACGAACCGATGGTAGTCACTGGCCAACCCTACAAAGCTGCGAATCTCTATCACTGATGTAGGTCTAGCCCAATCTCTCACTGCTTCAATCTTTTTAGGATCAATCATAATCCCTTCCTTTGAAACCGCATGTCCCATACCGACTCAAGCCAAAACTCACACTTAGAGAACTTGGCATACAACTCCTTGTCTCTCAGCAACCCAAGAACAACTCTCAAGTGTTTTTCATGATCTTCCTTACTCTTCGAATAAACCAGGATGTCATCAATAAGCACTATCACAAAAGAGTCTAAGTATGGCTTAAAAATGTCATTCATCAAATCCATAAAAGCGGATGGGGCATTAGTAAGCCCACATGACATAACAAGAAATTCATAATGCCCATATCTAGTCCGCAAAGCTGTTTTAGGAATATCCTCTGCCCGAATTTTCAACTAATGATAACCCGATCTCAAGTCAATTTATGAAAACACAGAAGCCCCCTGAAGCTGATCAAACAAATAATCAATACGAGGGATGGGGTATTTATTTCGGATGGTGACTTTATTTAACTAGCGGTGATCAATGCACATCCGCATAGTCCGATATTTATTTTTCATGAACAGAACAGGAGCGCCCCACGGGGAGACACTCGGACGAATGAAACCCTTACTAAGAAGATTCTGAAATTCTTCTTTTAATTCCCTCAACTCTGCTGGTGCCATCCGATATGGAGAAATAGAAATAAGGCGGGTCCCTGGCTCTAAGTCAATGTAGAAATCAATGTTACAGTCTGGTGGCATGCTTGGAAAGTCTGCGGGAAACACCTCCCAAACTCACGTACCACAGGAGCTGACTCAAGAGATTGACCGTCAACACTGGTACCACGAAATATGTGCCAAATAAGTCAAGCACCCCCTATCCACTAGCTTCTTTGCACGAATAGAGGAAATTATTTTTTCTTTGGGGAGGGACTAAGGTTACCCTTCCACTCAAGCGTAGGCACCCCAGGCATAGCTAAGGTGACTGTCTTGGCATGACAGTCCAGAATTGCATGATAAGAAGCTAACAAACTTATACCCAGGATGACATCAAAATCTATCATGTCTAGAATCACTAAATCAACCCAGGTATCATACCTCATAAGTGTGACAGTACAAGATCGAAAGACTATCTACAACCACAGAGTCTCCAACTGGAGTAGATACATGTATAGGGGCATCAAGCAAATCACAGACCATATCAAGACACATAGAGAAATATGTAGACAATAAGAAAATGTATCACTCGGGTTAAACAATACAGAATCCATCCGGTGACAGACTGAGATGTTACCTGTAATGACTGCACCTGAGCCCTCAGCCTCTATCCTGCTAGGAAAGATATAACAATGAACCCGTCTGCCAGTAGCCAGCGAACCATTACGATCAACCTTCCCTGTCTGAGCTCTGCCACTACCGGGATGATCTCCACCTCTACCAGACTGAAACCCGCCTCTGTTAGGATGGGTGCTGCCTCTGTTAGGATGGGTGCCACCTCTACTAGTTGTGTGACCATCATGCCCAGACTGAGTGCGGTTACCCCCATAAGATCCTCCCCCTCTACATAATGCTGGAGCTCTAGGAGCCTAAAACAGAGTACCCTGGCCAACTTTCCTAAGTATGGGACAATTCTTCTTGAAATGCCCAACACACTCGAAGCATTCGTGGTCTAGCGTCAGACGCTGAATAGAAACAGACGAAGCCGAATAACCACCATGATCTGGAGCTCTGGCTTGCGAACCCCCTGGCTGATTGGCATAGTGTTGACTGGTCCCTGATGGGCCTCCAACTGAAGCTTGCATGGCTGACTGAACAGGGCGTCCCAAATAAACCTGGGAACTTTGGCCCTTAGAGAAAAAGACACTGAAACTACCACCCTTTCAGGCCTTCTTCTCCGCGTACTTATTATAACCATCCTGCCTAACACCCTCGACAGTCCTAACATGATCCACCACTTCTTGAAAGGAAGCATCTGTTGCTGCAAGCTAAAGAGCTGACAACTAAAGAGCAACGTTCAGCCCTTTCGCGAATCTCCTAACCCTCTCCTCCTCAATAGGCACAAGCTGGAGGGCATAGCGAGACAACGAATGGACCGAGCCTTATAAGCAACCACAGATAGATTAACCTACTCAATATTACTGAACTCATCTTGCCTGCGGTCCCTCAAAGTACGAAGAACATACTTGTCTAAGAACACCAGGTAAAACTGAGTCCATGTCAATGGAGGTCATCCCACTGGCCTGCACTCTAGAAAAGCCCTCCACCATAACTTGGCATCACCCAAAAGCTGGAAGGTCACAAACTCAACACCATACTTCTCCACTTCCCCCTATGGAGCCTCTCATGACAGTCCATGATGAAGTCATAAGCATCCTCAACCTCAGTGCCAAAGAACTCTAAAGGCTTCATCTTAGTGAACCTCCAAAACAAATCATGTTCATCCCCGAACCTCCCACTGGTCTAGGAAATGCCTCCAGCCCTGGAGCCTCATCCTAAAGAGGAGCCACAGCTGTAGCATGTTGTAACCCCGGAGCCCGAACTCCACCGGGAGATGGATCACCCACTCTAGCACCCTAAGAACTTGGAACAGCTGGTAACACACCTGCCTCTGTCAACCCATTCAGCAGGTTTAACACTCGAACCATAATGTCTGACAACACTGGAGGAGTTATAATATTTGGCTGAGCTGGTGCTGCTGCAAACTCCACTGCCTCATCTGGAATGACCTGAGGCTCAGGGGACTCAGAACGGGCCTGACCAGCCGCAAGAGTCCCGCCCCTGGCTGGTGCTACTACTCCCCTGTCTCTACTACGGCCACGTCCCCTAACCTGCCCTCCACCTCGAGCTACGACCGTAGCGACCAGAGCGAGTACCTCATTAGCTGCAGCAGCAGCTCGAGTCCTCACCATCTGTGAGAGAATAAGTCAGATAACAATTTGAATCAGCCAGATACCAATTGGAATCAAGTAGCACGAAAGATAGAAAGAATTTGAGTTTTTCTAGTGCCTCATAGCCTCTCGAAGATAAGTATAGACGACTCGTTACTGATCCGCAAGACTTTACTAGACATGTCATTGTACAACGAGATCCACGAACATAGGTCTCTGATACCAACTTTTTCATGACCCAAGTAGCCGTGAGTGGGATCCACACCAATCCCCCAGTGGGTGAAGCATCTACTTAACCACTCATCCAAACGATTACCAATTACTTAACCACTTTTAGATAAATCAAGGATATAAAAAAAAAGTAATAATCACCCAAAACTTCTAGTCATGCCATAACTAAATAACGAATGCGTAAGTCTAACTATTAGAACCCCAAATCCGAAAGTCATCGTAAAAGGACTTTAAAACATAAATTGTCCAAGGAAATAACAACTGACTGAAATAACATAAGTAATGTTTGGAATGAAAATAGACATCAATAAGAGAAGATCTTCAGGCGGCCTGGCATGGATAAGAGCTCACCCTTAAATCTGTCGAAAACTGGCCCTACGCTAACACTACTAAAAAACTGGCAAAATTCGACTGACAAAAAACCGACGGACTGCGTCTCTTTGAAAAACCGCAGAAAACCGACTCAGTGCGTCGGTTTTGTGTATTTCTAATTTTTTTTTATTTTTTTAATTAAAAAACCGTCGGACAACGTCGGTTTTTTTCGCAAAATTTTGAAATTATATATCCGCAAAAAAAAAACCGACATCCCACGTCGGTTTTTTAATTAAAAAAATAAAAATTAATATAAAACCGACGGACGACGTCGGTTTTATTTTTAAAAATATTTTAAATAATATGCAATTCAATTTGTTTTTAAAAAAAAATAATAAACAATTTTTTTTTAGGAAACCGACGGACAGGGTCGGTTTCCTATTTTATTTTATTTTAATTTTTGGGTCAAATCTGGTCAAACGTGCGGGAAAAACTGACGGACAGGGTCGGTTTTGTCCGACGATTTTTCTTTAAAAACATTCCAGACGGGTTTTCATACCCATTTCTTCTCCTCTCCCCAATTAAACTCCCATTCCCCTCAAACCCTAGCTACCCGCCGCCGTCCTCCCCTCTGCCCAACCCCGCCGCCCATTTCCCCGCCGCCCAGCGCTGCCGCCTGCGCAGCCCGTCCCCACCAACCCCAGACCCGTTTTGAAGTTAATTAATTGAGGTTAGTTTCTCTTAAATTAGGGCTTTTAAAATTCTTTCAATTTTAGTTTTATTTGTAGATTTTAGGCCTAATGTTAATCTATTTAGCTTTGTTAAACATCATTTGCAATGTTATTAATGTTGAATTTGTGAAAAAAATGTAAACTTTATTTGACTAGTTTAGTTGTCTTTTTTTTTTTTTTTTTGGCTTGAGATTGTGCTATAGTTCATGTTCTTTGTCAATGTATTTGTGCTAGCTTAGTTATCATTCTTTGTAATATTATTGATGTTGAATATGTGCAAAAATGTATATTTTAATTATTTGACTAGTTTTTTTTTTTTTTTTGTTGGATTGTGCTTTTTGTTAGAATTCCATAAGTTATTAGAATTGTTATTGATCATTCCAAATTAGAATTGGTTGAGATTGTGCTTTTCAAAGTTAGAATTGTTAAGTTATACTATTTCTATAACCTCAATACTAAAATGTAGATTTTATTTCTCTAGATTTACTTTTCAATTTTTAGAATTAAAGTTAGAATCCATAAGTTATTAAAGTTAGAATTGTTATTGAGAATTCAAAGTTAGAATTGGTTGGGATTGTTCTTTTCAAAGTTAGAATTGTTAAGTTATAGTATTTCTATAATCTCAATACTAAAATGTAGATGTTATTTCTCAAGATTTACTTTTCAATTTTAAGAATTGGTTGCAATTGTGCTTTTCAAAGTTAGAATTATTAATTTATGTTAGATTTAGTAAGTTATAATATTTCTATAACCTCAAAAGTAAAATGTAGACTTTATTTGACTAGATTTACTTTTCAATTTTTAGAATTAAAGTTAGTATCCATAAGTTATTAAAGTTAGAATTGTTATTGAGAATTCAAAGTCAGAATTGGTTGGAATTGTGCTTTTCAAAGTTACAATTGTTAAGTTATAGTATTTCTATAACCTAAATACTAAAATGTAGATTTTATTTCTCTAGATTTACTTTTCAATTTTTAGAATTGGTTGAAATTGTGCTTTTCAAAGTTAGAATTATTAAGTTATGTTAGAATTAGTAAGTTATAATATTTCTATAACCTCAAAAGTAAAATGTAGACTTTATTTGACTAGATTTACTTTTCAATTTTTAGAACTAAAGTTAGAATCTATAAGTTATTAAAGTTAGAATTGTTATTGAGAATTCAAAGTTATAATTGGTTGGGATTGTGCTTTTCAAAGTTAGAATTGTTAAGTTATTGTATTTCTATAACCTCAATACTAAAATGTAGATTTTATTTCTCTAGATTTACTTTTTAATTTTTAGAATTGGTTGTAATTGTGCTTTTCGAAGTTAGAATTATTAAGTTATGTTAGAATTAGTAAGTTATAATATTTCTATAACCTCAAAAGTAAAATGTAGACTTTATTTGACTAGATTTACTTTTCAATTTTTAGAATTAAAGTTAGAATCCATAAGTTATTAAAGTTAGAATTGTTATTGATCATTCCAAATTAGAATTGGTTGAGATTGTGCTTTGAAAGTTAGAATTATTAATTTATGTTAGAATTAGTAAGTTATAATATTTCTATAACCCCAAAAGTAAAATGTAGACTTTATTTGACTAGATTTACTTTTCAATTTTTAGAATTAAAGTTAGAATCCATAAGTTATTAAAGTTAGAATTGTTATTGAAAATTCAAAGTTAGAATTGATTGAGATTGTGCTTTTCAATGTTAGAATTGTTAAGTTATAGTATTTCTATAACCTCAATACTAAAATGTAGACTTTATTTCTCTAGATTTACTTTTCAATTTTTAGAATTAGTTGTAATTGTGCTTTTCAAAGTTAGAATTATTAAGTTATAATATTTCTATAACCTCAAAACTAAAATGTAGACTTTATTTGACTAGATTTACTTTTCAATTTTTAGAATTAAATTTAGAATCCATAAGTTATTAAGGTTAGAATTGTTATTGAGAATTCAAAGTTAGAATTGGTTGGGATTGTGCTTTTCAAAGTTAGAATTGTTAAGTTATACTATTACTATAATCTCAATACTAAAATGTAGATTTTATTTCTCTAGATTTACTTTTCAATTTTTTGAATTGGTTGCAATTGTGCTTTTCAAAGTTAGAATTATTAATTTATGTCAGAATTAGTAAGTTATAATATTTCTATATCCTCAAAAGTAAAATGTAGACTTTATTTGACTAGATTTACTTTTCAATTTTTAGAATTAAAGTTAGAATCCATAAGTTGTTAAAGTTAGAATTGTTATTGAGAATTCAAAGTTAGAATTGGTTGGGATTGTGCTTTTCAAAGTTAGAATTGTTAAGTTATAGTATTTCTATAACCTCAATACTAAAATGTAGATTTTATTTCTCTAGATTTACTTTTCAATTTTTAGAATTGGTTGGAATTGTGTTTTTCAAAGTTAGAATTATTAAGTTATGTCAGAATTATTAAGTTATAATTTCTATAACCTCAAAACTAAAATGTAGACTTTATTTGACTAGATTTACTTTTCAATTTTTAGAATTAAGTTAGAATCCATAAGTTATTAAAGTTAGAATTGTTATTAAGAATTCAAAGTTAGAATTGGTTGGGATTGTTCTTTTCAAAGTTAGAATTGTTAAGTTATTGTATTTCTATAATCTCAATACTAAAATGTAGATTTTATTTCTCAAGATTTACTTTTCAATTTTAAGAATTGGTTGCAATTGTGCTTTTTCAAAGTTAGAATTATTAATTTATGTTAGAATTAGTAAGTTATAATATTTCTATAACCTCAAAACTAAAATGTAAACTTTATTTGACTAGATTTACTTTTCAATTTTTAGAATTAAAGTTAGAATCCATAAGTTATTAAAGTTAGAATTGTTATTGAGAATTCAAAGTTATAATTGGTTGGGATTGTACTTTTCAAAGTTAGAATTGTTAAGTTATAGCATTTCTATAATCTCAATACTAAAATATAGATTTTATTTCTCTAGAGTGACTTTTCAATTTTTAGAATTAGTTGCAACTGTGCTATTCAAAGTTAGAATTATTAATTTATGTTAGAATTAGTAAGTTATAATATTTCTATAACCTCAAAAGTAAAATGTAGACTTTATTTGACTAGATTTACTTTTCAATTTTTAGAATTAAAGTTAGTATCCATAAGTTATTAAAGTTATAATTGTTATTAGGAATTCAAAGTCAGAATTGGTTGGAATTGTGCTTTTCAAAGTTAGAATTGTTAAGTTATAGTATTTCTATAACCTCAATACTAAAATGTAGATTTTATTTCTCTAGATTTACTTTTCAATTTTTAGAATTGGTTGAAATTGTGCTTTTCAAAGTTAGAATTATTAAGTTATGTTAGAATTAGTAAGTTATAATATTTCTATAACCTCAAAAGTAAAATGTAGACTTTATTTGACTAGATTTACTTTTCAATTTTTAGAATTAAAGTTAGAATCCATAAGTTATTAAAGTTAGAATTGTTATTGATCATTCCAAATTAGAATTGGTTGAGATTGTGCTTTTCAAAGTTAGAATTACTAATTTATGTAGGAATTAGTAAGTTATAATATTTTTATAACCCCAAAAGTAAAATGTAGATTTTATTTGACTAGATTTACTTTTCAATTTTTAGAATTAAAGTTAGAATCCATAAGTTATTAAAGTTAGAATTGTTATTAAAAATTCAAAGTTAGAATTGATTAAGATTGTGCTATTCAAAGTTAGAATTGTTAAGTTATAGTATATTTCTATAACCTTAATACTAAAATGTAGATTTTATTTCTCTAGATTTACTTTTCAATTTTTAGAATTGGTTGCAATTGTGCTTTTCAAAGTTGGAATTATTAAGTTATAATATTTCTATAACCTCAAACCTAAAATGTAGACTTTATTTGACTAGATTTACTTTTCAATTTTTAGAATTAAATTTAGAATCCATAAGTTATTAAGGTTAGAATTGTTATTGAGAATTCAAAGTTAGAATTGGTTGGGATTGTGCTTTTCAAAGTTAGAATTGTTAAGTTATAATATTTCTATAACCTCAATACTAAAATGTAGATTTTATTTCTCTAGATTTACTTTTCTATTTTTAGAATTGGTTGGAATTTTGCTTTTCAAAGTTAGAATTATTAAGTTATGTTAGAATTAGTAAGTTATAATATTTCTATAACATCAAAAGTATAATGTAGACTTTATTTAACTAGATTTACTTTTCAATTTTTAGAATTAAAGTTAGAATCCATAAGTTATTAAAGTTAGAATTGTTATTGATAATTCCAAATTAGAATTGGTTGAGATTGTGCTTTCAAAGTTAGAATTATTAATTTATGTTAGAATTAGTAAGTTATAATATTTCTATAACCCCAAAAGTAAAATGTAGACTTTATTTGACTAGATTTACTTTTCAATTTTTAGAATTAAAGTTAGAATCCATAAGTTATTAAAGTTAGAATTGTTATTAATCATTCCAAATTAGAATTGGTTGAGATTGTGCTTTTCAAAGTTGAAATTACTAATTTATGTAGGAATTAGTAAGTTATAATATTTCTATAACCCCAAAAGTAAAATGTAGATTTTATTTGACTAGATTTACTTTTCAATTTTTAGAATTAAAGTTAGAATTCATAAGTTATTAAAGTTAGAATTGTTAATGAAAATTCAAAGTTAGAATTGATTGAGATTGTGCTTTTCAACGTTAGAATTGTTAAGTTATAGTATTTCTATAACCTTAATACTAAAATGTAGATTTTATTTCTCTAGATTTACTTTTCAAATTTTAGAATTGGTTGCAATTGTGCTTTTCAAAGTTAGAATTATTAATTTATGTTAGAATTAGTAAGTTATAATATTTCTATATCCTCAAAAGTAAAATGTAGACTTTATTTGACTAGATTTACTTTTCAATTTTTAGAATTAAAGTTAGAATTCATAAGTTGTTAAAGTTACAATTGTTATTGAGAATTCAAAGTTAGAATTGGTTGGGATTGTGTTTTTCAAAGTTAGAATTATTAAGTTATAGTATTTCTATAACCTCAATACTAAAATGTAGATTTTATTTCTCTAGATTTACTTTTCAATTTTTAGAATTGGTTGGAATTGTGCTTTTCAAAGTTAGAATTATTAAGTTATGTTAGAATTATTAAGTTATAATTTCTATAACCTCAAAACTAAAATGTAGACTTTATTTGACTAGTTTACTTTTAAATTTTTAGAATTAAAGTTAGAATCCAAAAGTTATTAAAGTTAGAATTGTTATTGAGAATTCAAAGTTAGAAAAATGGTTGGGATTGTTCTTTTCAAAGTTACAATTGTTAAGTTATAGTATTTCTATAACTTAAATACTAAAATGTAGATTTTATTTCTCTAGATTTACTTTTCAATTTTTTGAATTGGTTGCAATTGTGATTTTCAAAGTTGGAATTATTAAGTTATAATATTTCTATAACCTCAAAAGTAAAATGTAGACTTTATTTGACTAGATTTACTTTTCAATTTTTAGAATTAAAGTTAGAATTTATAAGTTATTAAAGTTAGAATTGTTATTGAGAATTCAAAGTTATAATTGGTTGGGATTGTGCTTTTCAAAGTTAGAATTGTTAAGTTATTGTATTTCTATAACCTCAATACTAAAATGTAGATTTTATTTCTCTAGATTTACTTTTCAATTTTTAGAATTGGTTGGAATTGTGCTTTTCAAAGTTAGAATTATTAAGTTATGTTAGAATTAGTAAGTTATAATATTTCTATAACCTCAAAAGTAAAATGTAGACTTTATTTGACTAAATTTACTTTTCAATTTTTAGAATTAAAGTTAGAATCCATAAGTTATTAAAGTTAGAATTGTTATCGATCATTCCAAATGAGAATTGGTTGAGATTGTGCTTTTCAAAGTTAGAATTATTATTTTATGTTAGAATTAGTAAGTTATAATATTTCTATAACCTCAAAAGTAAAATGTAGACTTTATTTGACTAGATTTACTTTTCAATTTTTAGAATTAAATTTTGAATCCATAAGTTATTAAGGTTAGAATTGTTATTGACAATTCAAAGTTAGAATTGGTTGGGATTGTTCTTTTAAAAGTTAGAATTGTTAAGTTATAGTATTTCTATAATGTCAATACTAAAATGTAGATTTTATTTCTCTAGATTGACTTTTCAATTTTTAGAATTGGTTGCAACTGTGCTTTTCAAAGTTAGAATTATTAATTTATGTCAGAATTAGTAAGTTATAATATTTCTATAACCTCAAAAGTAAAATGTAGACTTTATTTGACTAGATTTACTTTTCAATTTTTAGAATTAAAGTTAGAATCTATAAGTTATTAAAGTTAGAATTGTTATTGAGAATTCAAAGTTATAATTGGTTGGGATTGTGCTTTTCAAAGTTAGAATTGTTAAGTTATTGTATTTCTATAACCTCAATACTAAAATGTAGATTTTATTTCTCTAGATTTACTTTTTAATTTTTAGAATTGGTTGGAATTGTGCTTTTCAAAGTTAGAATTATTAAGTTATGTTAGAATTAGTAAGTTATAATATTTCTATAACCTCAAAAGTAAAATGTGGACTTTATTTGACTAAATTTACTTTTCAATTTTTAGAATTAAAGTTAGAATCCATAAGTTATTAAAGTTAGAATTGTTATCGATCATTCCAAATGAGAATTGGTTGAGATTGTGCTTTTCAAAGTTAGAATTATTATTTTATGTTACAATTAGTAAGTTATAATATTTCTATAACCTCAAAAGTAAAATGTAGACTTTATTTGACTAGATTTACTTTCCAATTTTTAGAATTAAAGTTAGAATCCATAAGTTATTAAAATTAGAATTGTTATTGATCATTCCAAATTAGAATTGGTTGAGATTGTCCTTTCAAAGTTAGAATTATTAATTTATGTTAGAATTAGTAAGTTATAATATTTCTATAACCCCAAAAGTAAAATGTAGACTTTATTTGACTAGATTTACTTTTCAATTTTTAGAATTAAAGTTAGAATCCATAAGTTATTAAAGTTAGAATTGTTATTGATCATTCCAAATTAGAATTGGTTGGGATTGTGCTTTTCAAAGTTAGAATTGTTAAGTTATTGTATTTCTATAACCTCAATACTAAAATGTAGATTTTATTTCTCTAGATTTACTTTTTAATTTTTAGAATTGGTTGAAATTGTGCTTTTCAAAGTTAGAATTATTAAGTTATGTTAGAATTAGTAAGTTATAATATTTCTATAACCTCAAAAGTAAAATGTGGACTTTATTTGACTAAATTTACTTTTCAATTTTTAGAATTAAAGTTAGAATCCATAAGTTATTAAAGTTAGAATTGTTATCGATCATTCCAAATGAGAATTGGTTGAGATTGTGCTTTTCAAAGTTAGAATTATTATTTTATGTTAGAATTAGTAAGTTATAATATTTCTATAACCTCAAAAGTAAAATGTAGACTTTATTTGACTAGATTTACTTTCCAATTTTTAGAATTAAAGTTAGAATCCATAAGTTATTAAGGTTAGAATTGTTATTGAGAATTCAAAGTTAGAATTGGTTGGGATTGTGCTTTTCAAAGTTAGAATTGTTAAGTTATAGTATTTCTATAACCTCAATACTAAAATGTAGATTTTATTTCTCTAGATTTACTTTTCTATTTTTAGAATTGGTTGGAATTTTGCTTTTCAAAGTTAGAATTATTAAGTTATGTTAGAATTAGTAAGTTATAATATTTCTATAACATCAAAAGTATAATGTAGACTTTATTTAACTAGATTTACTTTTCAATTTTTAGAATTAAAGTTAGAATCCATAAGTTATTAAAGTTAGAATTGTTATTGATAATTCCAAATTAGAATTGGTTGAGATTGTGATTTCAAAGTTAGAATTATTAATTTATGTTAGAATTAGTAAGTTATAATATTTCTATAACCCCAAAAGTAAAATGTAGACTTTATTTGACTAGATTTACTTTTCAATTTTTAGAATTAAAGTTAGAATCCATAAGTTATTAAAGTTAGAATTGTTATTGATCATTCCAAATTAGAATTGGTTGAGATTGTGCTTTTCAAAGTTGAAATTACTAATTTATGTAGGAATTAGTAAGTTATAATATTTCTATAACCCCAAAAGTAAAATGTAGATTTTATTTGACTAGATTTACTTTTCAATTTTTAGAATTAAAGTTAGAATTCATAAGTTATTAAAGTTAGAATTGTTAATGAAAATTCAAAGTTAGAATTGATTCAGATTGTGCTTTTCAACGTTAGAATTGTTAAGTTATAGTATTTCTATAACCTTAATACTAAAATGTAGATTTTATTTCTCTAGATTTACTTTTCAAATTTTAGAATTGGTTGCAATTGTGCTTTTCAAAGTTAGAATTATTAATTTATGTTAGAATTAGTAAGTTATAATATTTCTATATCCTCAAAAGTAAAATGTAGACTTTATTTGACTAGATTTACTTTTCAATTTTTAGAATTAAAGTTAGAATCCATAAGTTGTTAAAGTTACAATTGTTATTGAGAATTCAAAGTTAGAATTGGTTGGGATTGTGTTTTTCAAAGTTAGAATTGTTAAGTTATAGTATTTCTATAACCTCAATACTAAAATGTAGATTTTATTTCTCTAGATTTACTTTTCAATTTTTAGAATTGGTTGGAATTGTGCTTTTCAAAGTTAGAATTATTAAGTTATGTTAGAATTATTAAGTTATAATTTCTATAACCTCAAAACTAAAATGTAGACTTTATTTGACTAGTTTACTTTTAAATTTTTAGAATTAAAGTTAGAATCCAAAAGTTATTAAAGTTAGAATTGTTATTGAGAATTCAAAGTTAGAAAAATGGTTGGGATTGTTCTTTTCAAAGTTACAATTGTTAAGTTATAGTATTTCTATAACTTAAATACTAAAATGTAGATTTTATTTCTCTAGATTTACTTTTCAATTTTTTGAATTGGTTGCAATTGTGATTTTCAAAGTTGGAATTATTAAGTTATAATATTTCTATAACCTCAAAAGTAAAATGTAGACTTTATTTGACTAGATTTACTTTTCAATTTTTAGAATTAAAGTTAGAATTTATAAGTTATTAAAGTTAGAATTGTTATTGAGAATTCAAAGTTATAATTGGTTGGGATTGTGCTTTTCAAAGTTAGAATTGTTAAGTTATTGTATTTCTATAACCTCAATACTAAAATGTAGATTTTATTTCTCTAGATTTACTTTTTAATTTTTAGAATTGGTTGGAATTGTGCTTTTCAAAGTTAGAATTATTAAGTTATGTTAGAATTAGTAAGTTATAATATTTCTATAACCTCAAAAGTAAAATGTAGACTTTATTTGACTAAATTTACTTTTCAATTTTTAGAATTAAAGTTAGAATCCATAAGTTATTAAAGTTAGAATTGTTATCGATCATTCCAAATGAGAATTGGTTGAGATTGTGCTTTTCAAAGTTAGAATTATTATTTTATGTTAGAATTAGTAAGTTATAATATTTCTATAACCTCAAAAGTAAAATGTAGACTTTATTTGACTAGATTTACTTTTCAATTTTTAGAATTAAATTTTGAATCCATAAGTTATTAAGGTTAGAATTGTTATTGACAATTCAAAGTTAGAATTGGTTGGGATTGTTCTTTTAAAAGTTAGAATTGTTAAGTTATAGTATTTCTATAATGTCAATACTAAAATGTAGATTTTATTTCTCTAGATTGACTTTTCAATTTTTAGAATTGGTTGCAACTGTGCTTTTCAAAGTTAGAATTATTAATTTATGTCAGAATTAGTAAGTTATAATATTTCTATAACCTCAAAAGTAAAATGTAGACTTTATTTGACTAGATTTACTTTTCAATTTTTAGAATTAAAGTTAGAATCTATAAGTTATTAAAGTTAGAATTGTTATTGAGAATTCAAAGTTATAATTGGTTGGGATTGTGCTTTTCAAAGTTAGAATTGTTAAGTTATTGTATTTCTATAACCTCAATACTAAAATGTAGATTTTATTTCTCTAGATTTACTTTTTAATTTTTAGAATTGGTTGGAATTGTGCTTTTCAAAGTTAGAATTATTAAGTTATGTTAGAATTAGTAAGTTATAATATTTCTATAACCTCAAAAGTAAAATGTGGACTTTATTTGCCTAAATTTACTTTTCAATTTTTAGAATTAAAGTTAGAATCCATAAGTTATTAAAGTTAGAATTGTTATCAATCATTCCAAATGAGAATTGGTTGAGATTGTGCTTTTCAAAGTTAGAATTATTATTTTATGTTACAATTAGTAAGTTATAATATTTCTATAACCTCAAAAGTAAAATGTAGACTTTATTTGACTAGATTTACTTTCCAATTTTTAGAATTAAAGTTAGAATCCATAAGTTATTAAAGTTAGAATTGTTATTGATCAATCCAAATTAGAATTGGTTGAGATTGTCCTTTCAAAGTTAAAATTATTAATTTATGTTAGAATTAGTAAGTTATAATATTTCTATAACCCCAAAAGTAAAATGTAGACTTTATTTGACTAGATTTACTTTTCAATTTTTAGAATTAAAGTTAGAATCCATAAGTTATTAAAGTTAGAATTGTTATTGATCATTCCAAATTAGAATTGGTTGAGATTGTGCTTTTCAAAGTTAAAATTACTAATTTATGTAGGAATTAGTAAGTTATAATATTTCTATAACCCCAAAAGTAAAATGTAGATTTTATTTGACTAGATTTACTTTTAAATTTTTAGAATTAAAGTTAGAATCCATAGGTTATTAAAGTTAGAATTGTTATTGAAAATTCAAAGTTAGAATTGATTGGGATTGTGCTATTCAAAGTTAGAATTGTTAAGTTATAGTATATTTTTATAACCTCAATACTAAAATGTAGATTTTATTTCTCTAGATTTACTTTTCAATTTTTTGAATTGGTTGCAATTGTGATTTTCAAAGTTGGAATTATTAAGTTATAATATTTCTATAACCTCTAAACTAAAATGTAGACTTTATTTGACTAGATTTACTTTTCAATTTTTAGAATTAAATTTAGAATCCATAAGTTATTGAGGTTAGAATTGTTATTGAGAATTCAAAGTTAGAATTGGTTGGATTGTGCTTTTCAAAGTTAGAATTGTTAAGTTATAGTATTTCTATAATCTCAATACTAAAATGTAGATTTTATTTCTCTAGATTTACTTTTCAATTTTTAGAATTGGTTGCAATTGTGCTTTTCAAAGTTAAAATTATTAATTTATGTTAGAATTAGTAAGTTATAAAATTTCTATAACCTCTAAAGTAAAATGTAGACTTTATTTGACTAGATTTACTTTTCAATTTTTAGAATTAAAGTTAGAATCCATAAGTTATTAAAGTTAGAATTGTTATTGATCATTCCAAATTAGAATTGGTTGAGATTGTGCTTTTCAAAGTTAGAATTACTAATTTATGTAGGAATTAGTAAGTTATAATATTTTTATAACCCCAAAAGTAAAATGTAGATTTTATTTGACTAGATTTACTTTTCAATTTTTAGAATTAAAGTTAGAATCCATAAGTTATTAAAGTTAGAATTGTTATTAAAAATTCAAAGTTAGAATTGATTAAGATTGTGCTATTCAAAGTTAGAATTGTTAAGTTATAGTATATTTCTATAACCTTAATACTAAAATGTAGATTTTATTTCTCTAGATTTACTTTTCAATTTTTAGAATTGGTTGCAATTGTGCTTTTCAAAGTTGGAATTATTAAGTTATAATATTTCTATAACCTCAAACCTAAAATGTAGACTTTATTTGACTAGATTTACTTTTCAATTTTTAGAATTAAATTTAGAATCCATAAGTTATTAAGGTTAGAATTGTTATTGAGAATTCAAAGTTAGAATTGGTTGGGATTGTGCTTTTCAAAGTTAGAATTGTTAAGTTATAATATTTCTATAACCTCAATACTAAAATGTAGATTTTATTTCTCTAGATTTACTTTTCTATTTTTAGAATTGGTTGGAATTTTGCTTTTCAAAGTTAGAATTATTAAGTTATGTTAGAATTAGTAAGTTATAATATTTCTATAACATCAAAAGTATAATGTAGACTTTATTTAACTAGATTTACTTTTCAATTTTTAGAATTAAAGTTAGAATCCATAAGTTATTAAAGTTAGAATTGTTATTGATAATTCCAAATTAGAATTGGTTGAGATTGTGCTTTCAAAGTTAGAATTATTAATTTATGTTAGAATTAGTAAGTTATAATATTTCTATAACCCCAAAAGTAAAATGTAGACTTTATTTGACTAGATTTACTTTTCAATTTTTAGAATTAAAGTTAGAATCCATAAGTTATTAAAGTTAGAATTGTTATTAATCATTCCAAATTAGAATTGGTTGAGATTGTGCTTTTCAAAGTTGAAATTACTAATTTATGTAGGAATTAGTAAGTTATAATATTTCTATAACCCCAAAAGTAAAATGTAGATTTTATTTGACTAGATTTACTTTTCAATTTTTAGAATTAAAGTTAGAATTCATAAGTTATTAAAGTTAGAATTGTTAATGAAAATTCAAAGTTAGAATTGATTGAGATTGTGCTTTTCAACGTTAGAATTGTTAAGTTATAGTATTTCTATAACCTTAATACTAAAATGTAGATTTTATTTCTCTAGATTTACTTTTCAAATTTTAGAATTGGTTGCAATTGTGCTTTTCAAAGTTAGAATTATTAATTTATGTTAGAATTAGTAAGTTATAATATTTCTATATCCTCAAAAGTAAAATGTAGACTTTATTTGACTAGATTTACTTTTCAATTTTTAGAATTAAAGTTAGAATCCATAAGTTATTAAAGTTAGAATTGTTATTGAGAATTCAAAGTTAGAATTGGTTGGGATTGTGTTTTTCAAAGTTAGAATTATTAAGTTATAGTATTTCTATAACCTCAATACTAAAATGTAGATTTTATTTCTCTAGATTTACTTTTCAATTTTTAGAATTGGTTGCAATTGTGCTTTTCAAAGTTAGAATTATTAAGTTATGTTAGAATTATTAAGTTATAATTTCTATAACCTCAAAACTAAAATGTAGACTTTATTTGACTAGATTTACTTTTCAATTTTTAGAATTAAAGTTAGAATCCATAAGTTATTAAAGTTAGAATTGTTATTGAGAATTCAAAGTTAGAAATTGGTTGGGATTGTTCTTTTCAAAGTTACAATTGTTAAGTTATAGTATTTCTATAACTTCAATACTAAAATGTAGATTTTATTTCTCTAGATTTACTTTTCAATTTTTTGAATTGGTTGCAATTGTGATTTTCAAAGTTGGAATTATTAAGTTATAATATTTCTATAACCTCAAAAGTAAAATGTAGACTTTATTTGACTAGATTTACTTTTCAATTTTTAGAATTAAAGTTAGAATTTATAAGTTATTAAAGTTAGAATTGTTATTGAGAATTCAAAGTTATAATTGGTTGGGATTGTGCTTTTCAAAGTTAGAATTGTTAAGTTATTGTATTTCTATAACCTCAATACTAAAATGTAGATTTTATTTCTCTAGATTTACTTTTCAATTTTTAGAATTGGTTGGAATTGTGCTTTTCAAAGTTAGAATTATTAAGTTATGTTAGAATTAGTAAGTTATAATATTTCTATAACCTCAAAAGTAAAATGTAGACTTTATTTGACTAAATTTACTTTTCAATTTTTAGAATTAAAGTTAGAATCCATAAGTTATTAAAGTTAGAATTGTTATCGATCATTCCAAATGAGAATTGGTTGAGATTGTGCTTTTCAAAGTTAGAATTATTATTTTATGTTAGAATTAGTAAGTTATAATATTTCTATAACCTCAAAAGTAAAATGTAGACTTTATTTGACTAGATTTACTTTTCAATTTTTAGAATTAAATTTTGAATCCATAAGTTATTAAGGTTAGAATTGTTATTGACAATTCAAAGTTAGAATTGGTTGGGATTGTTCTTTTAAAAGTTAGAATTGTTAAGTTATAGTATTTCTATAATGTCAATACTAAAATGTAGATTTTATTTCTCTAGATTGACTTTTCAATTTTTAGAATTGGTTGCAACTGTGCTTTTCAAAGTTAGAATTATTAATTTATGTCAGAATTAGTAAGTTATAATATTTCTATAACCTCAAAAGTAAAATGTAGACTTTATTTGACTAGATTTACTTTTCAATTTTTAGAATTAAAGTTAGAATCTATAAGTTATTAAAGTTAGAATTGTTATTGAGAATTCAAAGTTATAATTGGTTGGGATTGTGCTTTTCAAAGTTAGAATTGTTAAGTTATTGTATTTCTATAACCTCAATACTAAAATGTAGATTTTATTTCTCTAGATTTACTTTTTAATTTTTAGAATTGGTTGGAATTGTGCTTTTCAAAGTTAGAATTATTAAGTTATGTTAGAATTAGTAAGTTATAATATTTCTATAACCTCAAAAGTAAAATGTGGACTTTATTTGACTAAATTTACTTTTCAATTTTTAGAATTAAAGTTAGAATCCATAAGTTATTAAAGTTAGAATTGTTATCGATCATTCCAAATGAGAATTGGTTGAGATTGTGCTTTTCAAAGTTAGAATTATTATTTTATGTTACAATTAGTAAGTTATAATATTTCTATAACCTCAAAAGTAAAATGTAGACTTTATTTGACTAGATTTACTTTCCAATTTTTAGAATTAAAGTTAGAATCCATAAGTTATTAAAATTAGAATTGTTATTGATCATTCCAAATTAGAATTGGTTGAGATTGTCCTTTCAAAGTTAGAATTATTAATTTATGTTAGAATTAGTAAGTTATAATATTTCTATAACCCCAAAAGTAAAATGTAGACTTTATTTGACTAGATTTACTTTTCAATTTTTAGAATTAAAGTTAGAATCCATAAGTTATTAAAGTTAGAATTGTTATTGATCATTCCAAAGTTAGAATTGGTTGGGATTGTGCTTTTCAAAGTTAGAATTGTTAAGTTATTGTATTTCTATAACCTCAATACTAAAATGTAGATTTTATTTCTCTAGATTTACTTTTTAATTTTTAGAATTGGTTGAAATTGTGCTTTTCAAAGTTAGAATTATTAAGTTATGTTAGAATTAGTAAGTTATAATATTTCTATAACCTCAAAAGTAAAATGTAGGACTTTATTTGACTAAATTTACTTTTCAATTTTTAGAATTAAAGTTAGAATCCATAAGTTATTAAAGTTAGAATTGTTATCGATCATTCCAAATGAGAATTGGTTGAGATTGTGCTTTTCAAAGTTAGAATTATTATTTATGTTAGAATTAGTAAGTTATAATATTTCTATAACCTCAAAAGTAAAATGTAGACTTTATTTGACTAGATTTACTTTTCAATTTTAGAATTAAAGTTAGAATCCATAAGTTATTAAGGTTAGAATTGTTATTGAGAATTCAAAGTTAGAATTGGTTGGGATTGTGCTTTTAAAAGTTAGAATTGTTAAGTTATAGTATTTCTATAACCTCAATACTAAAATGTAGATTTTATTTCTCTAGATTTACTTTTCTATTTTTAGAATTGGTTGGAATTTTGCTTTTCAAAGTTAGAATTATTAAGTTATGTTAGAATTAGTAAGTTATAATATTTCTATAACATCAAAAGTATAATGTAGACTTTATTTAACTAGATTTACTTTTCAATTTTTAGAATTAAAGTTAGAATCCATAAGTTATTAAAGTTAGAATTGTTATTGATAATTCCAAATTAGAATTGGTTGAGATTGTGATTTCAAAGTTAGAATTATTAATTTATGTTAGAATTAGTAAGTTATAATATTTCTATAACCCCAAAAGTAAAATGTAGACTTTATTTGACTAGATTTACTTTTCAATTTTTAGAATTAAAGTTAGAATCCATAAGTTATTAAAGTTAGAATTGTTATTGATCATTCCAAATTAGAATTGGTTGAGATTGTGCTTTTCAAAGTTGAAATTACTAATTTATGTAGGAATTAGTAAGTTATAATATTTCTATAACCCCAAAAGTAAAATGTAGATTTTATTTGACTAGATTTACTTTTCAATTTTTAGAATTAAAGTTAGAATTCATAAGTTATTAAAGTTAGAATTGTTAATGAAAATTCAAAGTTAGAATTGATTCAGATTGTGCTTTTCAACGTTAGAATTGTTAAGTTATAGTATTTCTATAACCTTAATACTAAAATGTAGATTTTATTTCTCTAGATTTACTTTTCAAATTTTAGAATTGGTTGCAATTGTGCTTTTCAAAGTTAGAATTATTATTATGTTAGAATTAGTAAGTTATAATATTTCTATAACCTCAAAAGTAAAATGTAGACTTTATTTGACTAGATTTACTTTTCAATTTTTAGAATTAAAGTTAGAATCCATAAGTTATTAAAGTTAGAATTGTTATTGAGAATTCAAAGTTAGAATTGGTTGGGATTGTGCTTTTCAAAGTTAGAATTGTTAAGTTATAGTATTTCTATAATCTCAATACTAAAATGTAGATTTTATTTCTCTAGATTTACTTTTCAATTTTTAGAATTGGTTGCAATTGTGCTTTTCAAAGTTAGAATTATTAATTTATGTTAGAATTAGTAAGTTATAATTTCTATAACCTCAAAAGTAAAATGTAGACTTTATTTGACTAGATTTACTTTTCAATTTTTAGAATTAAAGTTAGAATCCATAAGTTATTAAAGTTAGAATTGTTATTGAGAATTCAAAGTTAGAATTGGTTGGGATTGTGCTTTTCAAAGTTACAATTGTTAAGTTATAGTATTTCTATAACTTCAATACTAAAATGTAGATTTTATTTCTCTAGATTTACTTTTCAATTTTTAGAATTGGTTGCAATTGCGCTTTTCAAAGTTGAAATTATTAAGTTATAATATTTCTATAACCTCTAAACTAAAATAGTAGACTTTATTTGACTAGATTTACTTTTCAATTTTTAGAATTAAATTTAGAATCCATAAGTTATTAAGGTTAGAATTGTTATTGAGAATTCAAAGTTAGAATTGGTTGGGATTGTGCTTTTCAAAGTTAAATTGTTAAGTTATAGTATTTCTATAATCTCAATACTAAAATGTAGATTTTATTTCTCTAGAATTACTTTTCAATTTTTAGAATTGGTTGCAATTGTGCTTTTCAAAGTTAGAATTATTAATTTATGTTAGAATTAGTAAGTTATAAATATTTCTATAACCTCAAAAGTAAAATGTAGACTTTATTTGACTAGATTTACTTTTCAATTTTTAGAATTAAAGTTAGAATCCATAAGTTATTAAAGTTAGAATTGTTATCGATCATTCCAAATGAGAATTGGTTGAGATTGTGCTTTTCAAAGTTAGAATTATTATTTATGTTAGAATTAGTAAGTTATAATATTTCTATAACCTCAAAAGTAAAATGTAGACTTTATTTGACTAGATTTACTTTTCAATTTTTAGAATTAAAGTTAGAATCCATAAGTTATTAAAGTTAGAATTGTTATTGACAATTCAAAGTTAGAATTGGTTGAGATTGTGCTTTTCAAAGTTAGAATTGTTAAGTTATAGTATTTCTATAACCTGCAATACTAAAATGTAGATTTTATTTCTCTAGATTGACTTTTCAATTTTTAGAATTGGTTGCAATTGTGCTTTTCAAAGTTAGAATTATTAATTTATGTCAGAATTAGTAAGTTATAATATTTCTATAACCTCAAAAGTAAAATGTAGACTTTATTTGACTAGATTTACTTTTCAATTTTTAGAATTAAAGTTAGAATCCTATAAGTTATTAAAGTTAGAATTGTTATTGAGAATTCAAAGTTATAATTGGTTGGGATTGTGCTTTTCAAAGTTAGAATTGTTAAGTTATTGTATTTCTATAACCTCAATACTAAAATGTAGATTTTATTTCTATAGATTTACTTTTTAATTTTTAGAATTGGTTGGAATTGTGCTTTTCAAAGTTAGAATTATTAAGTTATTTTAGAATTAGTAAAATTATAATATTTCTATAACCTCAAAAGTAAAATGTATACTTTATTTGACTAGATTTACTTTTCAATTTTAAGAATTAAAGTTAGAATCCATAAGTTATTAAAGTTAGAATTGTTATCGATCATTCCAAATTAGAATTGGTTGAGATTGTGCTTTTCAAAGTTAGAATTATTAATTTATGTTAGAATTAGTAAGTTATAATATTTCTATAACCTCAAAAGTAAAATGTAGACTTTATTTGACTAGATTTACTTTTCAATTTTTAGAATTAAAGTTAGAATCCATAAGTTATTAAAGTTAGAATTGTTATCGATCATTCCAAATTAGAATTGGTTGAGATTGTGCTTTCAAAGTTAGAATTATTAATTTATGTTAGAATTAGTAAGTTATAAAATTTCTATAACCTCAAAAGTAAAATGTAGACTTTATTTGACTAGATTTACTTTTCAATTTTTAGAATTAAAGTTAGAATCCATAAGTTATTAAAGTTAGAATTGTTATTGATCATTCCAAATTAGAATTGGTTGAGATTGTCCTTTCAAAGTTAGAATTATTAATTTATGTTAGAATTAGTAAGTTATAATATTTCTATAACTCCAAAAGTAAAATGTAGACTTTATTTGACTAGATTTACTTTTCAATTTTTAGAATTAAAGTTAGAATCCATAAGTTATTAAAGTTAGAATTATTATTGAAAATTCAAAGTTAGAATTGATTGAGATTTTGATTTTCAAAGTTAGAATTTTAAGTTATAGTATTTTTCTATAACCTCAATACTAAAATGTAGATTTTATTTCTCTAGATTTACTTTTCAATTTTTAGAATTGGTTGCAATTGTGCTTTTCAAAGTTAGAATTATTAAGTTATAATATTTCTATCACCTCAAAACTAAAATGTAGACTTTATTTGACTAGATTTACTTTTCAATTTTTAGAATTAAATTTAGAATCCATAAGTTATTAAGGTTAGAATTGTTATTGAGAATTCAAAGTTAGAATTGGTTGGGATTGTGCTTTTCAAAGTTAGAATTGTTAAGTTATAGTATTTCTATAATCTCAATACTAAAATGTAGATTTTATTTCTCTAGATTGACTTTTCAATTTTTAGAATTGGTTGCAACTGTGCTTTTCAAAGTTAGAATTATTAATTTATGTTAGAATTAGTAAGTTATAATATTTCTATAACCTCAAAAGTAAAATGTAGACTTTATTTGACTAGATTTACTTTTCAATTTTTAGAATTAAAGTTAGAATCCATAAGTTATTAAAGTTAGAATTGTTTTTGAGCATTCAAAGTTAGAATTGGTTGGGATTGTGCTTTTCAAAGTTTGAATATTTAAGTTATAGTATTTCTATAACTTCAATACTAAAATGTAGATTTTATTTCTCTAGATTTACTTTTCAATTTTTAGAATTGGTTGCAATTGCGCTTTTCAAAGTTGAAATTATTAAGTTATAATATTTCTATAACCTCTAAACTAAAATATAGACTTTATTTGACTAGATTTACTTTTCAATTTTTAGAATTAAATTTAGAATCCATAAGTTATTAAGGTTAGAATTGTTATTGAGAATTCAAAGTTAGAATTGGTTGGGATTGTGCTTTTCAAAGTTAAAATTGTTAAGTTATAGTATTTCTATAATCTCAATACTAAAATGTAGATTTTATTTCTCTAAATTACTTTTCAATTTTTAGAATTGGTTGCAATTGTGCTTTTCAAAGTTAGAATTATTAATTTATGTTACAATTAGTAAGTTATAAATTTCTATAACCTCAAAAGTAAAATGTAGACTTTATTTGACTAGATTTACTTTTCAATTTTTAGAATTAAATTTAGAATCCATAAGTTATTAAGGTTAGAATTGTTATTGAGAATTCAAAGTTAGAATTGGTTGGGATTGTGCTTTTCAAAGTTAGAATTGTTAAGTTATAGTATTTCTATAACTTCAATACTAAAATGTAGATTTTATTTCTCTAGATTTACTTTTCAATTTTTAGAATTGGTTGCAATTGTGCTTTTCAAAGTTAGAATTATTAAGTTATAATATTTCTATCACCTCAGAACTAAAATGTAGACTTTATTTGACTAGATTTACTTTTCAATTTTTAGAATTAAATTTAGAATCCATAAGTTATTAAGGTTAGAATTGTTATTGAGAATTCAAAGTTAGAATTGGTTGGGATTGTGCTTTTCAAAGTTAGAATTGTTAAGTTATAGTATTTCTATAATCTCAATACTAAAATGTAGATTTTATTTCTCTAGATTTACTTTTCAATTTTTAGAATTGGTTGCAATTGTGCTTTTCAAAGTTAGAATTATTAATTTATGTTAGAATTAGTAAGTTATAATATTTCTATAACCTCAAAAGTAAAATGTAGACTTTATTTGACTAGATTTACTTTTCAATTTTTAGAATTAAAGTTAGAATCTATAAGTTATTAAAGTTAGAATTGTTATTGAGAATTCAAAGTTATAATTGGTTGGGATTGTGCTTTTCAAAGTTACAATTGTTAAGTTATTGTATTTCTATAACCTCAATACTAAAATGTAGATTTTATTTCTCTAGATTTACTTTTTAATTTTTAGAATTGGTTGGAATTGTGCTTTTCAAAGTTAGAATTATTAAGTTATGTTAGAATTAGTAAGTTATAATATTTCTATAACCTCAAAAGTAAAATGTAGACTTTATTTGACTAGATTTACTTTTCAATTTTTAGAATTAAAGTTAGAATCCATAAGTTATTAAAGTTAGAATTGTTATTGATCATTCCAAATTAGAATTGGTTGAGATTGTGCTTTTCAAAGTTAGAATTATTAAGTTATGTTAGAATTAGTAAGTTATAATATTTCTATAACCTCAAAAGTAAAATGTAGACTTTATTTGACTAGATTTACTTTTCAATTTTTAGAATTAAAGTTAGAATCTATAAGTTATTAAAGTTAGAATTGTTATTGAGAATTCAAAGTTATAATTGGTTGGGATTGTGCTTTTCAAAGTTAGAATTGTTAAGTTATTGTATTTCTATAACCTCAATACTAAAATGTAGATTTTATTTCTCTAGATTTACTTTTTAATTTTTAGAATTGGTTGGAATTGTGCTTTTCAAAGTTAGAATTATTAAGTTATGTTAGAATTAGTAAGTATAATATTTCTATAACCTCAAAAGTAAAATGTAGACTTTATTTGACTAGATTTACTTTTCAATTTTAGAATTAAAGTTAGAATCCATAAGTTATTAAAGTTAGAATTGTTATCGATCATTCCAAATTAGAATTGGTTGAGATTGTGCTTTTCAAAGTTAGAATTATTAATTTATGTTAGTTATAGTATTTCTATAACTCAATACTAAAATGTAGATTTTATTTCTCTAGATTTACTTTTCAATTTTTAGAATTGGTTGCAATTGTGCTTTTCAAAGTTAGAATTATTAATTTATGTTAGAATAGTAAGTTAATATTTGCTATAACCTCTAAAACTAAAATGTAGACTTTTATTTGACTAGATTTACTTTTCAATTTTTAGAATTAAAGTTAGAATCCATAAGTTATTAAAGGTTAGAATTGTTATTGAGAATTCAAAGTTAGAATTGGTTGGGATTGTGCCTTTTCAAAGTTAGAATTGTTAAGTTATAGTATTTCTATAACCTCAATACTAAAATGTAGATTTTATTTCTCTAGATTTACTTTTCAATTTTTAGAATTGGTTGCAATTGTGCTTTTCAAAGTTAGAATTATTATTTATGTTAGAATTAGTAAGTTATAATTATTTCTATAACCTCAAAAGTAAAATGTAGACTTTATTTGACTAGATTTACTTTTCAATTTTTAGAATTAATGTTAGAATCCATAAGTTATTAAAGTTAGAATTGTTATTGAGAATTCAAAGTTAGAATTGGTTGGGATTGTGCTTTTCAAAGTTAGAATATTTAAGTTATAGTATTTCTATAACTTCAATACTAAAATGTAGATTTTATTTCTCTAGATTTACTTTTCAATTTTTAGAATTGGTTGCAATTGCTGCTTTTCAAAGTTAGAATTATTAAGTTATAATATTTCTATAACCTCTAAACTAAAATGTAGACTTTATTTGACTAGATTTACTTTTCAATTTTTAGAATTAAATTTAGAATCCATAAGTTATTAAGGTTAGAATTGTTATTGAGAATTCAAAGTTAGAATTGGTTGGGATTGTGCTTTTCAAAGTTAGAATTGTTAAGTTATAGTATTTCTATAATCTCAATACTAAAATGTAGATTTTATTTCTCTAGATTTACTTTTCAATTTTTAGAATTGGTTGCAATTGTGCTTTTCAAAGTTAGAATTATTAATTTATGTTAGAATTAGTAAGTTATAATATTTCTATAACCTCAAAAGTAAAATGTAGACTTTATTTGACTAGATTTACTTTTCAATTTTTAGAATTAAAGTTAGAATCCATAAGTTATTAAAGTTAGAATTGTTATTGAGAATTCAAAGTTAGAATTGGTTGGGATTGTGCTTTTCAAAGTTAGAATTGTTAAGTTATAGTATTTCTATAACCTCAATACTAAAATGTAGATTTTATTTCTCTAGATTTACTTTTCAATTTTTAGAATTGGTTGCAATTGTGCTTTTCAAAGTTAGAATTATTAATTTATGTTAGAATTAGTAAGTTATAATATTTCTATAACCTCAAAAGTAAAATGTAGACTTTATTTGACTAGATTTACTTTTCAATTTTTAGAATTAAAGTTAGAATCCATAAGTTATTAAAGTTAGAATTGTTATTGAGAATTCAAAGTTAGAATTGGTTGGGATTGTGCTTTTCAAAGTTAGAATTGTTAAGTTATAGTATTTCTATAACCTCAATACTAAAATGTAGATTTTATTTCTCTAGATTTACTTTTTAATTTTTAGAATTGGTTGGAATTGTGCTTTTCAAAGTTAGAATTATTAATTTACGTTAGAATTAGTAAGTTATAATATTTCTATAACTCCAAAAGTAAAATGTAGACTTTATTTGACTAGATTTACTTTTCAATTTTTAGAATTAAAGTTAGAATCCATAAGTTATTAAAGTTAGAATTGTTATTGAAAATTCAAAGTTAGAATTGATTGAGATTGTGTTTTTCAAAGTTAGAATTTTAAGTTATAGTATTTTTCTATAACCTCAATACTAAAATGTAGACTTTATTTGACTAGATTTACTTTTCAATTTTTAGAATTGGTTGCAATTGTGCTTTTCGAAGTAAGAATTATTAAGTTATAATATTTCTATAACCTCAAAACTAAAATGTAGACTTTATTTGACTAGATTTACTTTTCAATTTTTAGAATTAAATTTAGAATCCATAAGTTATTAAGGTTAGAATTGTTATTGAGAATTCAAAGTTAGAATTGGTTGGGATTGTGCTTTTCAAAGTTTGAATATTTAAGTTATAGTATTTCTATAACTTCAATACTAAAATGTAGATTTTATTTCTCTAGATTTACTTTTCAATTTTTAGAATTGGTTGCAATTGCGCTTTTCAAAGTTGAAATTATTAAGTTATAATATTTCTATAACCTCTAAACTAAAATATAGACTTTATTTGACTAGATTTACTTTTCAATTTTTAGAATTAAATTTAGAATCCATAAGTTATTAAGGTTAGAATTGTTATTGAGAATTCAAAGTTAGAATTGGTTGGGATTGTGCTTTTCAAAGTTAAAATTGTTAAGTTATAGTATTTCTATAATCTCAATACTAAAATGTAGATTTTATTTCTCTAAATTACTTTTCAATTTTTAGAATTGGTTGCAATTGTGCTTTTCAAAGTTAGAATTATTAATTTATGTTAGCAATTAGTAAGTTATAAATATTTCTATAACCTCAAAAGTAAAATGTAGACTTTATTTGACTAGATTTACTTTTTCAATTTTTAGAATTAAAGTTAGAATCCATAAGTTATTAAAGTTAGAATTGTTATTGAGAATTCAAAGTTAGAATTGGTTGGGATTGTGCTTTTCAAAGTTACAATTGTTAAGTTATAGTATTTCTATAACCTCAATACTAAAATATAGATTTTATTTCTCTAGATTGACTTTTCAATTTTTAGAATTAAATTTAAAATCCATAAGTTATTAAGGTTAGAATTGTTTTTGAGCATTCAAAGTTAGAATTGGTTGGGATTGTGCTTTTCAAAGTTTGAATATTTAAGTTATAGTATTTCTATAACTTCAATACTAAAATGTAGATTTTATTTCTCTAGATTTACTTTTCAATTTTTAGAATTGGTTGCAATTGCGCTTTTCAAAGTTGAAATTATTAAGTTATAATATTTCTATAACCTCTAAACTAAAATATAGACTTTATTTGACTAGATTTACTTTTCAATTTTTAGAATTAAATTTAGAATCCATAAGTTATTAAGGTTAGAATTGTTATTGAGAATTCAAAGTTAGAATTGGTTGGGATTGTGCTTTTCAAAGTTAAAATTGTTAAGTTATAGTATTTCTATAATCTCAATACTAAAATGTAGATTTTATTTCTCTAAATTACTTTTCAATTTTTAGAATTGGTTGCAATTGTGCTTTTCAAAGTTAGAATTATTAATTTATGTTAGAATTAGTAAGTTATAAAATTTCTATAACCTCAAAAGTAAAATGTAGACTTTATTTGACTAGATTTACTTTTTCAATTTTTAGAATTAAAGTTAGAATCCATAAGTTATTAAAGTTAGAATTGTTATTGAGAATTCAAAGTTAGAATTGGTTGGGATTGTGCTTTTCAAAGTTACAATTGTTAAGTTATAGTATTTCTATAACCTCAATACTAAAATATAGATTTTATTTCTCTAGATTGACTTTTCAATTTTTAGAATTGGTTGCAACTGTGCTATTCAAAGTTAGAATTATTAATTTATGTTAGAATTAGTAAGTTATAATATTTGTATAACCTCAAAAGTAAAATGTAGACTTTATTTGACTAGATTTACTTTTCAATTTTTAGAATTAAAGTTAGAATCTATAAGTTATTAAAGTTAGAATTGTTATTGAGAATTCAAAGTTATAATTGGTTGGGATTGTGCTTTTCAAAGTTAGAATTGTTAAGTTATTGTATTTCTATAACCTCAATACTAAAATGTAGATTTTATTTCTATAGATTTACTTTTTAATTTTTAGAATTGGTTGGAATTGTGCTTTTCAAAGTTAGAATTATTAAGTTATTTTAGAATTAGTAAAATATAATATTTCTATAACCTCAAAAGTAAAATGTATATTTTATTTGACTAGATTTACTTTTCAATTTTAAGAATTAAAGTTAGAATCCATAAGTTATTAAAGTTAGAATTGTTATCGATCATTCCAAATTAGAATTGGTTGAGATTGTGCTTTTCAAAGTTAGAATTATTAATTTATGTTAGAATTAGTAAGTTATAATATTTCTATAACCTCAAAAGTAAAATGTAGACTTTATTTGACTAGATTTACTTTTCAATTTTTAGAATTAAAGTTAGAATCCATAAGTTATTAAAGTTAGAATTGTTATTGATCATTCCAAATTAGAATTGGTTGAGATTGTCCTTTCAAAGTTAGAATTATTAATTTATGTTAGAATTAGTAAGTTATAATATTTCTATAACTCCAAAAGTAAAATGTAGACTTTATTTGACTAGATTTACTTTTCAATTTTTAGAATTAAAGTTAGAATCCATAAGTTATTAAAGTTAGAATTGTTATTGAAAATTCAAAGTTAGAATTGATTGAGATTGTGTTTTTCAAAGTTAGAATTTTAAGTTATAGTATTTTTCTATAACCTCAATACTAAAATGTAGACTTTATTTGACTAGATTTACTTTTCAATTTTTAGAATTGGTTGCAATTGTGCTTTTCAAAGTAAGAATTATTAAGTTATAATATTTCTATAACCTCAAAACTAAAATGTAGACTTTATTTTACTAGATTTACTTTTCAATTTTTAGAATTAAATTTAAAATCCATAAGTTATTAAGGTTAGAATTGTTATTGAGCATTCAAAGTTAGAATTGGTTGGGATTGTGTTTTTCAAAGTTTGAATATTTAAGTTATAGTATTTCTATAACTTCAATACTAAAATGTAGATTTTATTTCTCTAGATTTACTTTTCAATTTTTAGAATTGGTTGCAATTGCGCTTTTCAAAGTTGGAATTATTAAGTTATAATATTTCTATAACCTCTAAACTAAAATGTAGACTTTATTTGACTAGATTTACTTTTCAATTTTTAGAATTAAATTTAGAATCCATAAGTTATTAAGGTTAGAATTGTTATTGATAATTCAAAGTTAGAATTGGTTGGGATTGTGCTTTTCAAAGTTACAATTGTTAAGTTATAGTATTTCTATAATATCAATACTAAAATGTAGATTTTATTTCTCTAGATTTACTTTTCAATTTTTAGAATTGGTTGCAATTGTGCTTTTCATAGTTAGAATTATTAATTTATGTTAGAATTAGTAAGTTATAATATTTCTATAACTTCAAAAGTAAAATGTAGACTTTATTTGACTAGATTTACTTTTCAATTTTTAGAATTAGTTGCAATTATGCTTTTCAAAGTTAGAATTATTAAATTATAATATTTCTATAACCTCAAAACTAAAATGTAGACTTTATTTTACTAGATTTACTTTTCAATTTTTAGAATTAAATTTAAAATCCATAAGTTATTAAGGTTAGAATTGTTATTGAGCATTCAAACTTAGAATTGGTTGGGATTATGCTTTTCAAAGTTTGAATATTTAAGTTATAGTATTTCTATAACCTCAATACTAAAATTTAGATTTTATTTCTCTAGATTTACTTTTCAATTTTTAGAATTGGTTGCAATTGTTTTTTTCAAAGTTGGAATTATTAAGTTATAATATTTCTATAACCTCTAAACTAATATGTAGACTTTATTTGACTAGATTTACTTTTCAATTTTTAGAATTAAATTTAGAATCCATAAGTTATTAAGGTTAGAATTGTTATTGAGAATTTAAAGTTAGAATTGGTTGGGATTGTTCTTTTCAAAGTTGGAATTGTTAAGTTATTGTATTTCTATAACCTCTAAACTAATATGTAGACTTTATTTGACTAGATTTACTTTTCAATTTTTAGAATTAAAGTTAGAATCCATAAGTTATTAAAGTTAGAATTGTTATTGATCATTCCAAATTAGAATTGGTTGAGATTGTCCTTTCAAAGTTAGAATTATTAATTTATGTTAGAATTAGTAAGTTATAATATTTCTATAACCCCAAAAGTAAAATGTAGACTTTATTTGACTTAATTTACTTTTCAATTTTTAGAATTAAAGTTAGAATCCATAAGTTGGAATTGTGCTTTTCAAAGTTAGGATTGAGATTTTGATTTTCAAAGTTAGAATTGTTAAGTTATAGTATTTATATAACCTGAATACTAAAATGTAGATTTTATTTTATCTAGATTTACTTTTCAATTTTTAGAATTGGTAAGTTATAATATTTCTATAACCTCTAGATTTACTTTTCAATTTTTAGAATTAAAATTAGAATCCATAAGTTATTAAAGTTAGAATTGTTATTGATCATTCCAAATTAGAATTGGTTGAGATTGTCCTTTCAAAGTTATAATTATTAATTTATGTTAGAATTAGTAAGTTATAATATTTCTATAACTTCAAAAGTAAAATGTAGACTTTATTTGACTAGATTTACTTTTCAATTTTTAGAATTAAATTTAAAATCCATAAGTTATTAAGGTTAGAATTGTTATTGAGCATTCAAACTTAGAATTGGTTGGGATTATGCTTTTCAAAGTTTGAATATTTAAGTTATAGTATTTCTATAACCTCAATACTAAAATTTAGATTTTATTTCTCTAGATTTACTTTTCAATTTTTAGAATTGGTTGCAATTGTTTTTTTCAAAGTTGGAATTATTAAGTTATAATATTTCTATAACCTCTAAACTAATATGTAGACTTTATTTGACTAGATTTACTTTTCAATTTTTAGAATTAAATTTAGAATCCATAAGTTATTAAGGTTAGAATTGTTATTGAGAATTTAAAGTTAGAATTGGTTGGGATTGTTCTTTTCAAAGTTGGAATTGTTAAGTTATTGTATTTCTATAACCTCTAAACTAATATGTAGACTTTATTTGACTAGATTTACTTTTCAATTTTTAGAATTAAAGTTAGAATCCATAAGTTATTAAAGTTAGAATTGTTATTGATCATTCCAAATTAGAATTGGTTGAGATTGTCCTTTCAAAGTTAGAATTATTAATTTATGTTAGAATTAGTAAGTTATAATATTTCTATAACCCCAAAAGTAAAATGTAGACTTTATTTGACTTAATTTACTTTTCAATTTTTAGAATTAAAGTTAGAATCCATAAGTTGGAATTGTGCTTTTCAAAGTTAGGATTGAGATTTTGATTTTCAAAGTTAGAATTGTTAAGTTATAGTATTTATATAACCTGAATACTAAAATGTAGATTTTATTTTATCTAGATTTACTTTTCAATTTTTAGAATTGGTAAGTTATAATATTTCTATAACCTCTAGATTTACTTTTCAATTTTTAGAATTAAAATTAGAATCCATAAGTTATTAAAGTTAGAATTGTTATTGATCATTCCAAATTAGAATTGGTTGACATTGTCCTTTCAAAGTTATAATTATTAATTTATGTTAGAATTAGTAAGTTATAATATTTCTATAACTTCAAAAGTAAAATGTAGACTTTATTTGACTAGATTTACTTTTCAATTTTTAGAATTAGTAAGTTATAATATTTCTATAACTTCAAAAGTAAAATGTAGACTTTATTTGACTAGATTTACTTTTCAATTTTTAGAATTAAAGTTAGAATCCATAAGTTATTAAAGTTAGAATTGTTATTGATCATTCCAAATTAGAATTGGTTGAGATTGTCCTTTCAAAGTTAGAATTATTAATTTATTTTAGAATTAGTAAGTTATAATATTTCTATAACCCCAAAAGTAAAATGTAGACTTTATTTGACTTAATTTACTTTTTAATTTTTAGAATTAAAGTTAGAATCCATAAGTTGGAATTGTGCTTTTCAAAGTTAGGATTGAGATTTTGATTCTCAAAGTTAGAATTGTTAAGTTATAGTATTTATATAACCTGAATACTAAAATGTAGATTTTATTTTATCTAGATTTACTTTTCAATTTTTAGAATTGGTTGCAATTGTGCTTTTCAAAGTTTGAATTATTAAGTTATAATATTTCTATCACCTCAAAACTAAAATGTAGACTTTATTTGACTAGATTTACATTTCAATTTTTAGAATCAAATTTAGAATCCATAACTTATTAAGGTTAGAATTGTTATTGAGAATCCAAAGTTATAATTGGTTGGGATTGTACTTTTCAAAGTTAGAATTGTTAAGTTATAGTATTTCTATAATCTCAATACTAAAATGTAGATTTTATTTCTGTAGATTTACTTTTCAATTTTTAGAATTGGTTGCAATTGTGCTTTTCAAAGTTAGAATTATTAATTTATGTTAGAATTAGTAAGTTATAATATTTCTATAACCTCAAAAGTAACATGTAGACTTTATTTGACTAGATTTACTTTTCAATTTTTAGAATTAAAGTTAGAATCTATAAGTTATTAAAGTTAGAATTGTTATTGAGAATTCAAAGTTAGAATTGGTTGGAATTGTGCTTTTCAAAGTTAGAATTGTTAAGTTATTGTATTTCTATAACCTCAATACTAAAATGTAGATTTTATTTCTCTAGATTTACTTTTTAATTTTTAGAATTGGTTGGAATTGTGCTTTTCAAAGTTAGAATTATTAAGTTATGTTAGAATTAGTAAGTTATAATATTTCTATAACCTCAAAAGTAAAATGTAGACTTTATTTGACTAGATTTACTTTTCAATTTTTAGAATTAAAGTTAGAATCCATAAGTTATTAAAGTTAGAATTGTTATCGATCATTCCAAATTAGAATTGGTTGAGATTGTGCTTTTCAAAGTTAGAATTATTAATTTATGTTAGAATTAGTAAGTTATAATATTTCTATAACCTCAAAAGTAAAATGTAGACTTTATTTGACTAGATTTACTTTTCAATTTTTAGAATTAAAGTTAGAATCCATAAGTTATTAAAGTTAGAATTGTTATCGATCATTCCAAATTAGAATTGGTTGAGATTGTGCTTTTCAAAGTTAGAATTATTAAGTTATAGTATTTCTATAACCTCAATACTAAAATGTAGATTTTATTTCTCTAGATTTACTTTTCAATTTTTAGAATTGGTTGGAATTGTGCTATTCAAAGTTAGAATTATTAAGTTATAGTATTTCTATAACCTCAAAACTAAAATGTAGACTTTATTTGACTAGATTTACTTTTGAATTTTTAGAATTAAATTTAGAATCCATAACTTATTAAGGTTAGAATTGTTATTGAGAATCCAAAGTTATAATTGGTTGGGATTGTACTTTTCAAAGTTAGAATTGTTAAGTTATAGTATTTCTATAATCTCAATACTAAAATGTAGATTTTATTTCTGTAGATTTACTTTTTAATTTTTAGAATTGGTTGCAACTGTGCTTTTCAAAGTTAAAATTATTAAGTTATGTTAGAATGAGTAAGTTATAATATTTCTATAACCTCAAAAGTAAAATGTAGACTTTATTTGAGACTAGATTTACTTTCAATTTTTAGAATTAAAGTTTGAATCCATAAGTTATTAAAGTTAGAATTGTTATTGAGAATTCAAAGTTATAATTGGTTGGGATTGTGCTTTTCAAAGTTAGAATTGTTAAGTTATTGTATTTCTATAACCTCAATACTAAAATGTAGATTTTATTTCTCTAAATTTACTTTTTAATTTTTAAAATTGCTTGCAACTGTGCTTTTCAAAGTTAAAATTATTAAGTTATGTTAGAATTAGTAAGTTATAATATTTCTATACCCTCAAAAGTAAAATGTAGACTTTATTTGATTAGATTTACTTTTCAATTTTTAGAATTAAAGTTAGAATCCATAAGTTATCAAAGTTAGAATTGTTATTGATCATTCCAAATTAGAATTGGTTGAGATTGTCCTTTCAAAGTTAGAATTATTAAGTTATGTTAGAATTAGTAAGTTATAATATTTCTATAACCCCAAAAGTAAAATGTAGACTTTA
The DNA here is from genome assembly GCF_019175385.1 of Lycium barbarum. Classification (NCBI taxonomy): domain Eukaryota; kingdom Viridiplantae; phylum Streptophyta; class Magnoliopsida; order Solanales; family Solanaceae; genus Lycium; species Lycium barbarum. The sequence goes on along the minus strand of NC_083343.1, from coordinate 98,094,421 downwards.
TTTGACTAGATTTACTTTTCAATTTTTAGAATTAAAGTTAGAATCCATAAGTTATTAAAGTTAGAATTGTTATTGAAAATTCAAAGTTAGAATTGATTGAGATTGTGTTTTTCAAAGTTAGAATTTTAAGTTATAGTATTTTTCTATAACCTCAATACTAAAATGTAGACTTTATTTCTCTAGATTTACTTTTCAATTTTTAGAATTGGTTGCAATTGTGCTTTTCAAAGTTAGAATTATTAAGTTATAATATTTCTATAACCTCAAAACTAAAATGTAGACTTTATTTTACTAGATTTACTTTTCAATTTTTAGAATTAAATTTAAAATACATAAGTTATTAAGGTTAGAATTGTTATTGAGCATTCAAAGTTAGAATTGGTTGGGATTGTGCTTTTCAAAGTTTGAATATTTAAGGTATAGTATTTCTATAACTTCAATACTAAAATGTAGATTTTATTTCTCTAGATTTACTTTTCAATTTTTAGAATTGGTTGCAATTGCGCTTATCAAAGTTGGAATTATTAAGTTATAATATTTCTATAACCTCAAAACTAAAATGTAGACTTTATTTGACTAGATTTACTTTTGAATTTTTAGAATTAAATTTAGAATCCATAAGTTATTAGAATTGTTATTGAGAATTCAAAGTTAGAATTGATTGAGATTTTGATTATAAAAGTTATAATTGTTAAGTTATAGTATTTCTATAATCTCAATACTAAAATGTAGATTTTATTTCTCTAGATTTACTTATCAATTTTTAGAATTGGTTGCAATTGTGCTTTTCAAAGTTAGAATTATTAATTTATGTTAGAATTAGTAAGTTATATTATTTCTATAACCTCAAAAGTAAAATGTAAACTTTATTTGACTAGATTTACTTTTCAATTTTTAGAATTAAAGTTAGAATTCATAAGTTATTAAAGTTAGAATTGTTATTGAGAATTCAAAGTTAGAATTCGTTGACATTGTACTTTTCAAAGTTAGAATTGTTAAGTTATATTATTTCTATAATCTCAATACTAAAATGTAGATTTTATTTCTCTAGATTTACTTTTTAATTTTTAGAATTGGTTGCAATTGTGCTTTTCAAAGTTAGAATTATTAATTTATGTTAGAATTAGTAAGTTATAATATTTCTATAACCTCAAAAGTAAAATGTAGACTTTATTTGACTAGATTTACTTTCAATTTTTAGAATTAAAGTTAGAATCCATAAGTTATTAAAGTTAGAATTGTTATTGAGAATTCAAAGTTATAATTGGTTGGGATTGTGCTTTTCAAAGTTAGAATTGTTAAGTTATTGTATTTCTATAACCTCAATACTAAAATGTAGATTTTATTTTTCTAAATTTACTTTTTAATTTTTAAAATTGGTTGCAACTGTGCTTTTCAAAGTTAAAATTATTAAGTTATGTTAGAATTAGTAAGTTATATTATTTCTATAACCTCAAAAGTAAAATATAGACTTTATTTGATTAGATTTACTTTTCAATTTTTAGAATTAAAGTTAGAATCCATAAGTTATCAAAGTTAGAATTGTTATTGATCATTCCAAATTAGAATTGGTTGAGATTGTCCTTTCAAAGTTAGAATTATTAAGTTGTGTTACAATTAGTAAGTTATAATATTTCTATAACCCCAAAAGTAAAATGTAGACTTTATTTGACTAGATTTACTTTTCAATTTTTAAAATTAAAGTTAGAATCCATAAGTTATTAAAGTTAGAATTGTTATTGAAAATTCAAAGTTAGAATTGATTGAGATTGTGTTTTTCAAAGTTAGAATTTTAAGTTATAGTATTTTTCTATAACCTCAATACTAAAATGTAGACTTTATTTCTCTAGATTTACTTTTCAATTTTTAGAATTGGTTGCAATTGTGCTTTTCAAAGTTAGAATTATTAAGTTATAATATTTCTATAACCTCAAAACTAAAATGTAGACTTTATTTTACTAGATTTACTTTTCAATTTTTAGAATTAAATTTAAAATCCATAAGTTATTATGGTTAGAATTGTTTTTGAGCATTCAAAGTTAGAATTGGTTGGGATTGTGCTTTTCAAAGTTTGAATATTTAAGTTATAGTATTTCTATAACTTCAATACTAAAATGTAGATTTTATTTCTCTAGATTTACTTTTCAATTTTTAGAATTGGTTGCAATTGCGCTTTTCAAAGTTGAAATTATTAAGTTATAATATTTGTATAACCTCTAAACTAAAATATAGACTTTATTTGACTAGATTTACTTTTCAATTTTTAGAATTAAATTTAGAATCCATAAGTTATTAAGGTTAGAATTGTTATTGAGAATTCAAAGTTAGAATTGGTTGGGATTGTCCTTTTCAAAGTTAGAATTGTTAAGTTATAGTATTTCTATAATCTCAATACTAAAATGTAGATTTTATTTCTCTAAATTTACTTTTCAATTTTTAGAATTGGTTGCAATTGTGCTTTTCAAAGTTAGAATTATTAATTTATGTTAGAATTAGTAAGTTATATTATTTCTATAACCTCAAAAGTAAAATGTAGACTTTATTTGACTAGATTTACTTTTCAATTTTTAGAATTAAAGTTAGAATTCATAAGTTATTAAAGTTAGAATTGTTATTGAGAATTCAAAGTTAGAATTGATTGAGATTGTGCTTTTCAAAGTTAGAATTGTTAAGTTATAGTATTTTCTATAACCTCAATACTAAAATGTAGATTTTATTTGCTCTAGATTTACTTTTCAATTTTTAGAATTGGTTGGAATTGTGCTTTTCAAAGTTAGAATTATTAATTATGTTAGAATTAGTAGTTATAATATTTCTATAACCTCAAAACTAAAATGTAGACTTTATTTGACTAGATTTACTTTTCAATTTTTAGAATTAAATTTAGAATCCATAAGTTATTAAGGTTAGAATTGTTATTGAGAATTCAAAGTTATAATTGGTTGGGATTGTGCTTTTCAAAGTTAGAATTGTTAAGTTATTGTATTTCTATAACCTCAATACTAAAATGTAGATTTTATTTCTCTAGATTTACTTTTTAATTTTTAGAATTGGTTGGAATTGTGCTTTTCAAAGTTAGAATTATTAATTTACGTTAGAATTAGTAAGTTATAATATTTCTATAACTCCAAAAGTAAAATGTAGACTTTATTTGACTAGATTTACTTTTCAATTTTTAGAATTAAAGTTAGAATCCATAAGTTATTAAAGTTAGAATTGTTATTGAAAATTCAAAGTTAGAATTGATTGAGATTGTGTTTTTCAAAGTTAGAATTTTAAGTTATAGTATTTTTCTATAACCTCAATACTAAAATGTAGACTTTATTTGACTAGATTTACTTTTCAATTTTTAGAATTGGTTGCAATTGTGCTTTTCAAAGTAAGAATTATTAAGTTATAATATTTCTATAACCTCAAAACTAAAATGTAGACTTTATTTGACTAGATTTACTTTTCAATTTTTAGAATTAAATTTAGAATCCATAAGTTATTAAGGTTAGAATTGTTATTGAGAATTCAAAGTTAGAATTGGTTGGAATTGTGCTTTTCAAAGTTAGAATTGTTAAGTTATAGTATTTCTATAATCTCAATACTAAAATGTAGATTTTATTTCTCTAGATTTACTTTTCAATTTTTAGAATTGGTTGCAATTGTGCTTTTTAAAGTTAGAATTATTAATTTATGTTAGAATTAGTAAGTTATAATATTTCTATAACTTCAAAAGTAAAATGTAGACTTTATTTGACTAGATTTACTTTTCAATTTTTAGAATTAGTAAGTTATAATATTTCTATAACTTCAAAAGTAAAATGTAGACTTTATTTGACTAGATTTACTTTTCAATTTTTAGAATTAGTTGCAATTATGCTTTTCAAAGTTAGAATTATTAAATTATAATATTTCTATAACCTCAAAACTAAAATGTAGACTTTATTTTACTAGATTTACTTTTCAATTTTTAGAATTAAATTTAAAATCCATAAGTTATTAAGGTTAGAATTGTTTTTGAGCATTCAAAGTTAGAATTGGTTGGGATTGTGCTTTTCAAAGTTTGAATATTTAAGTTATAGTATTTCTATAACTTCAATACTAAAATGTAGATTTTATTTCTCTAGATTTACTTTTCAATTTTTAGAATTGGTTGCAATTGCGCTTTTCAAAGTTGAAATTATTAAGTTATAATATTTCTATAACCTCTAAACTAAAATATAGACTTTATTTGACTAGATTTACTTTTCAATTTTTAGAATTAAATTTAGAATCCATAAGTTATTAAGGTTAGAATTGTTATTGAGAATTCAAAGTTAGAATTGGTTGGGATTGTGCTTTTCAAAGTTAAAATTGTTAAGTTATAGTATTTCTATAATCTCAATACTAAAATGTAGATTTTATTTCTCTAAAATTACTTTTCAATTTTTAGAATTGGTTGCAATTGTGCTTTTCAAAGTTAGAATTATTAATTTATGTTAGAATTAGTAAGTTATAAAATTTCTATAACCTCAAAAGTAAAATGTAGACTTTATTTGACTAGATTTACTTTTTCAATTTTTAGAATTAAAGTTAGAATCCATAAGTTATTAAAGTTAGAATTGTTATTGAGAATTCAAAGTTAGAATTGGTTGGGATTGTGCTTTTCAAAGTTACAATTGTTAAGTTATAGTATTTCTATAACCTCAATACTAAAATATAGATTTTATTTCTCTAGATTGACTTTTCAATTTTTAGAATTAAATTTAAAATCCATAAGTTATTAAGGTTAGAATTGTTTTTGAGCATTCAAAGTTAGAATTGGTTGGGATTGTGCTTTTCAAAGTTTGAATATTTAAGTTATAGTATTTCTATAACTTCAATACTAAAATGTAGATTTTATTTCTCTAGATTTACTTTTCAATTTTTAGAATTGGTTGCAATTGCGCTTTTCAAAGTTGAAATTATTAAGTTATAATATTTCTATAACCTCTAAACTAAAATATAGACTTTATTTGACTAGATTTACTTTTCAATTTTTAGAATTAAATTTAGAATCCATAAGTTATTAAGGTTAGAATTGTTATTGAGAATTCAAAGTTAGAATTGGTTGGGATTGTGCTTTTCAAAGTTAAAATTGTTAAGTTATAGTATTTCTATAATCTCAATACTAAAATGTAGATTTTATTTCTCTAAATTACTTTTCAATTTTTAGAATTGGTTGCAATTGTGCTTTTCAAAGTTAGAATTATTAATTTATGTTAGAATTAGTAAGTTATAAAATTTCTATAACCTCAAAAGTAAAATGTAGACTTTATTTGACTAGATTTACTTTTTCAATTTTTAGAATTAAAGTTAGAATCCATAAGTTATTAAAGTTAGAATTGTTATTGAGAATTCAAAGTTAGAATTGGTTGGGATTGTGCTTTTCAAAGTTACAATTGTTAAGTTATAGTATTTCTATAACCTCAATACTAAAATATAGATTTTATTTCTCTAGATTGACTTTTCAATTTTTAGAATTGGTTGCAACTGTGCTATTCAAAGTTAGAATTATTAATTTATGTTAGAATTAGTAAGTTATAATATTTGTATAACCTCAAAAGTAAAATGTAGACTTTATTTGACTAGATTTACTTTTCAATTTTTAGAATTAAAGTTAGAATCTATAAGTTATTAAAGTTAGAATTGTTATTGAGAATTCAAAGTTATAATTGGTTGGGATTGTGCTTTTCAAAGTTAGAATTGTTAAGTTATTGTATTTCTATAACCTCAATACTAAAATGTAGATTTTATTTCTATAGATTTACTTTTTAATTTTTAGAATTGGTTGGAATTGTGCTTTTCAAAGTTAGAATTATTAAGTTATTTTAGAATTAGTAAAATATAATATTTCTATAACCTCAAAAGTAAAATGTATACTTTATTTGACTAGATTTACTTTTCAATTTTAAGAATTAAAGTTAGAATCCATAAGTTATTAAAGTTAGAATTGTTATCGATCATTCCAAATTAGAATTGGTTGAGATTGTGCTTTTCAAAGTTAGAATTATTAATTTATGTTAGAATTAGTAAGTTATAATATTTCTATAACCTCAAAAGTAAAATGTAGACTTTATTTGACTAGATTTACTTTTCAATTTTTAGAATTAAAGTTAGAATCCATAAGTTATTAAAGTTAGAATTGTTATTGATCATTCCAAATTAGAATTGGTTGAGATTGTCCTTTCAAAGTTAGAATTATTAATTTATGTTAGAATTAGTAAGTTATAATATTTCTATAACTCCAAAAGTAAAATGTAGACTTTATTTGACTAGATTTACTTTTCAATTTTTAGAATTAAAGTTAGAATCCATAAGTTATTAAAGTTAGAATTGTTATTGAAAATTCAAAGTTAGAATTGATTGAGATTGTGTTTTTCAAAGTTAGAATTTTAAGTTATAGTATTTTTCTATAACCTCAATACTAAAATGTAGACTTTATTTGACTAGATTTACTTTTCAATTTTTAGAATTGGTTGCAATTGTGCTTTTCAAAGTAAGAATTATTAAGTTATAATATTTCTATAACCTCAAAACTAAAATGTAGACTTTATTTTACTAGATTTACTTTTCAATTTTTAGAATTAAATTTAAAATCCATAAGTTATTAAGGTTAGAATTGTTATTGAGCATTCAAAGTTAGAATTGGTTGGGATTGTGTTTTTCAAAGTTTGAATATTTAAGTTATAGTATTTCTATAACTTCAATACTAAAATGTAGATTTTATTTCTCTAGATTTACTTTTCAATTTTTAGAATTGGTTGCAATTGCGCTTTTCAAAGTTGGAATTATTAAGTTATAATATTTCTATAACCTCTAAACTAAAATGTAGACTTTATTTGACTAGATTTACTTTTCAATTTTTAGAATTAAATTTAGAATCCATAAGTTATTAAGGTTAGAATTGTTATTGATAATTCAAAGTTAGAATTGGTTGGAATTGTGCTTTTCAAAGTTAGAATTGTTAAGTTATAGTATTTCTATAATCTCAATACTAAAATGTAGATTTTATTTCTCTAGATTTACTTTTCAATTTTTAGAATTGGTTGCAATTGTGCTTTTCATAGTTAGAATTATTAATTTATGTTAGAATTAGTAAGTTATAATATTTCTATAACTTCAAAAGTAAAATGTAGACTTTATTTGACTAGATTTACTTTTCAATTTTTAGAATTAGTTGCAATTATGCTTTTCAAAGTTAGAATTATTAAATTATAATATTTCTATAACCTCAAAACTAAAATGTAGACTTTATTTTACTAGATTTACTTTTCAATTTTTAGAATTAAATTTAAAATCCATAAGTTATTAAGGTTAGAATTGTTATTGAGCATTCAAACTTAGAATTGGTTGGGATTATGCTTTTCAAAGTTTGAATATTTAAGTTATAGTATTTCTATAACCTCAATACTAAAATTTAGATTTTATTTCTCTAGATTTACTTTTCAATTTTTAGAATTGGTTGCAATTGTTTTTTTCAAAGTTGGAATTATTAAGTTATAATATTTCTATAACCTCTAAACTAATATGTAGACTTTATTTGACTAGATTTACTTTTCAATTTTTAGAATTAAATTTAGAATCCATAAGTTATTAAGGTTAGAATTGTTATTGAGAATTTAAAGTTAGAATTGGTTGGGATTGTTCTTTTCAAAGTTGGAATTGTTAAGTTATTGTATTTCTATAACCTCTAAACTAATATGTAGACTTTATTTGACTAGATTTACTTTTCAATTTTTAGAATTAAAGTTAGAATCCATAAGTTATTAAAGTTAGAATTGTTATTGATCATTCCAAATTAGAATTGGTTGAGATTGTCCTTTCAAAGTTAGAATTATTAATTTATGTTAGAATTAGTAAGTTATAATATTTCTATAACCCCAAAAGTAAAATGTAGACTTTATTTGACTTAATTTACTTTTCAATTTTTAGAATTAAAGTTAGAATCCATAAGTTGGAATTGTGCTTTTCAAAGTTAGGATTGAGATTTTGATTTTCAAAGTTAGAATTGTTAAGTTATAGTATTTATATAACCTGAATACTAAAATGTAGATTTTATTTTATCTAGATTTACTTTTCAATTTTTAGAATTGGTAAGTTATAATATTTCTATAACCTCTAGATTTACTTTTCAATTTTTAGAATTAAAATTAGAATCCATAAGTTATTAAAGTTAGAATTGTTATTGATCATTCCAAATTAGAATTGGTTGAGATTGTCCTTTCAAAGTTATAATTATTAATTTATGTTAGAATTAGTAAGTTATAATATTTCTATAACTTCAAAAGTAAAATGTAGACTTTATTTGACTAGATTTACTTTTCAATTTTTAGAATTAAATTTAAAATCCATAAGTTATTAAGGTTAGAATTGTTATTGAGCATTCAAACTTAGAATTGGTTGGGATTATGCTTTTCAAAGTTTGAATATTTAAGTTATAGTATTTCTATAACCTCAATACTAAAATTTAGATTTTATTTCTCTAGATTTACTTTTCAATTTTTAGAATTGGTTGCAATTGTTTTTTTCAAAGTTGGAATTATTAAGTTATAATATTTCTATAACCTCTAAACTAATATGTAGACTTTATTTGACTAGATTTACTTTTCAATTTTTAGAATTAAATTTAGAATCCATAAGTTATTAAGGTTAGAATTGTTATTGAGAATTTAAAGTTAGAATTGGTTGGGATTGTTCTTTTCAAAGTTGGAATTGTTAAGTTATTGTATTTCTATAACCTCTAAACTAATATGTAGACTTTATTTGACTAGATTTACTTTTCAATTTTTAGAATTAAAGTTAGAATCCATAAGTTATTAAAGTTAGAATTGTTATTGATCATTCCAAATTAGAATTGGTTGAGATTGTCCTTTCAAAGTTAGAATTATTAATTTATGTTAGAATTAGTAAGTTATAATATTTCTATAACCCCAAAAGTAAAATGTAGACTTTATTTGACTTAATTTACTTTTCAATTTTTAGAATTAAAGTTAGAATCCATAAGTTGGAATTGTGCTTTTCAAAGTTAGGATTGAGATTTTGATTTTCAAAGTTAGAATTGTTAAGTTATAGTATTTATATAACCTGAATACTAAAATGTAGATTTTATTTTATCTAGATTTACTTTTCAATTTTTAGAATTGGTAAGTTATAATATTTCTATAACCTCTAGATTTACTTTTCAATTTTTAGAATTAAAATTAGAATCCATAAGTTATTAAAGTTAGAATTGTTATTGATCATTCCAAATTAGAATTGGTTGAGATTGTCCTTTCAAAGTTATAATTATTAATTTATGTTAGAATTAGTAAGTTATAATATTTCTATAACTTCAAAAGTAAAATGTAGACTTTATTTGACTAGATTTACTTTTCAATTTTTAGAATTAGTAAGTTATAATATTTCTATATCTTCAAAAGTAAAATGTAGACTTTATTTGACTAGATTTACTTTTCAATTTTTAGAATTAAAGTTAGAATCCATAAGTTATTAAAGTTAGAATTGTTATTGATCATTCCAAATTAGAATTGGTTGAGATTGTCCTTTCAAAGTTAGAATTATTAATTTATTTTAGAATTAGTAAGTTATAATATTTCTATAACCCCAAAAGTAAAATGTAGACTTTATTTGACTAGATTTACTTTTCAATTTTTAGAATTAAAGTTAGAATCCATAAGTTATTAAGGTTAGAATTGTTATTGAGAATTCAAAGTTAGAATTGTTGAGATTGTGCTTTTCAAAGTTAGAATTGTTAAGTTATAGTATTTCTATAACCTCAATACTAAAATGTAGATTTTATTTTCTCTAGATTTACTTTTCAATTTTTAGAATTGGTTGCAATTGTGCTTTTCAAAGTTAGAATTATTAAGTTATAATATTTCTATAACCTCAAAACTAAAATGTAGACTTTATTTGACTAGATTTACTTTTCAATTTTTAGAATTAAATTTAGAATCCATAAGTTATTAAGGTTAGAATTGTTATTGAGAATTCAAAGTTAGAATTGGTTGGGATTGTGCTTTTCAAAGTTAGAATTGTTAAGTTATAGTATTTCTATAATCTCAATACTAAAATGTAGATTTTATTTCTCTAGATTTACTTTTCAATTTTTAGAATTGGTTGCAATTGTGCTTTTCAAAGTTAGAATTATTAATTTATGTTAGAATTAGTAAGTTATAATATTTCTATAACCTCAAAAGTAAAATGTAGACTTTATTTGACTAGATTTACTTTTCAATTTTTAGAATTAAAGTTAGAATCTATAAGTTATTAAAGTTAGAATTGTTATTGAGAATTCAAAGTTAGATTGGTTGGAATTGTGCTTTTCAAAGTTAGAATTGTTAAGTTATTGTATTTCTATAACCTCAATACTAAAATGTAGATTTTATTTCTCTAGATTTACTTTTCAATTTTTAGAATTGGTTGGCAATTGTGCTTTTCAAAGTTAGAATTATTAATTTATGTTAGAATTAGTAAGTTATAATATTTCTATAACCTCAAAAGTAAAATGTAGACTTTATTTGACTAGATTTACTTTTCAATTTTTAGAATTAAAGTTAGAATCCATAAGTTATTAAAGTTAGAATTGTTATCGATCATTCCAAATTAGAATTGGTTGAGATTGTCCTTTTCAAAGTTAGAATTATTAATTTATGTTAGAATTAGTAAGTTATAATATTTCTATAACTCCAAAAGTAAAATGTAGACTTTATTTGACTAGATTTACTTTTCAATTTTTAGAATTAAAGTTAGAATCCATAAGTTATTAAAGTTAGAATTGTTATTGAAATTCAAAGTTATAATTGATTGAGATTGTGTTTTTCAAAGTTAGAATTTTAAGTTATAGTATTTTTCTATAACCTCAATACTAAAATGTAGACTTTTATTTTCTAGATTTACTTTTCAATTTTTAGAATTGGTTGCAATTGTGCTTTTCAAAGTTAAGAATTATTAAGTTATAATATTTCTATAACCTCAAAACTAAAATGTAGACTTTATTTGACTAGATTTACTTTTCAATTTTTAGAATTAAATTTAGAATCCATAAGTTATTAAGGTTAGAATTGTTATTGAGAATTCAAAGTTAGAATTGGTTGGGATTGTGCTTTTCAAAGTTAGAATTGTTAAGTTATAGTATTTCTATAATCTCAATACTAAAATGTAGATTTTATTTCTCTAGATTTACTTTTCAATTTTTAGAATTGGTTGCAACTGTGCTATTCAAAGTTAGAATTATTAATTTATGTTAGAATTAGTAAGTTATAATATTTCTATAACCTCAAAAGTAAAATGTAGACTTTATTTGACTAGATTTACTTTTCAATTTTTAGAATTAAAGTTAGAATCTATAAGTTATTAAAGTTAGAATTGTTATTGAGAATTCAAAGTTATAATTGGTTGGGATTGTGCTTTTCAAAGTTACAATTGTTAAGTTATTGTATTTCTATAACCTCAATACTAAAATGTAGATTTTATTTCTATAGATTTACTTTTTAATTTTTAGAATTGGTTGGAATTGTGCTTTTCAAAGTTAGAATTATTAAGTTATTTTAGAATTAGTAAAATATAATATTTCTATAACCTCAAAAGTAAAATGTATACTTTATTTGACTAGATTTACTTTTCAATTTTAAGAATTACAGTTAGAATCCATAAGTTATTTAAAGTTAGAATTGTTATCGATCATTCCAATTAGAATTGGTTGCGATTGTGCTTTTCAAAGTTAGATTATTAATTTATGTTAGAATTAGTAAGTTATAATATTTTCTATAACCTCAAAAGTAAACTGTAGACTTTATTTGACTAGATTTACTTTTTCAATTTTTAGAATTAAAGTTAGAATCCATAAGTTATTAAAGTTAGAATTGTTATTGATCATTCCAAATTAGAATTGGTTGAGATTGTCCTTTCAAAGTTAGAATTATTAATAAAATCTACATTTTAGTATTGAGATTATAGAAATACTATAACTTAACAATTCTAACTTTGAAAAGCACAATTCCAACCAATTCTAACTTTGAATTCTCAATAACAATTCTAACCTTAATAACTTATGGATTCTAAATTTAATTCTAAAAATTGAAAAGTAAATCTAGTCAAAATATAAAGTCTACATTTTAGTTTAGCAGGTTATAGAAATATTTATAACGTAATAATTCCAACTTTGAAAAGCGCAATTGCAAACAATTCTAAAATTGAAAAGTCTAAATCTATGAGAAATAAAATCTACATTTTCGTATGAAGTTATAGAAATACTATAACTTAAATATTCAAACTTTACAATAACCAATTAACTTTAGAATCTCTAAAATTCTAAAACCTTAATAACTTATTAAGGATTTTAAATATTAATTCTAAGTTAGAATTGGTTCAATGCTAGTAAAAAAAGTTGAATATTTTAGTTTTGAGGTTATAGAAATATTATAACAATACTATATTTTATTTTCTAGATTTACTTTCAAAGCCAATTGCAACCAATTGCGCTATCAAAATTGAATTATTAAGTAAATCTAGTCAAATAAAGTAGACTTTATTTACTTTTACTTTTGAATTATAGAATTATAACTTAAATTCTAGAACATAAGTTATTAAGGTTAAAATATTATTCAAACGTTACAATTGTTATTATGTTAAAATTGTTAAGTTATAGTATTTCTATAATCTCAATACTAAAATGTAGATTTTATTTCTGTAGATTTACTTTTCAATTTTTAGAATTGGTTGCAATTGTGCTTTTCAAAGTTAGAATTATTAAATTATTAAGTTATAATATTTCTATAACCTCTAAACTAAAATGTAAACTTTATTTACTAGATTTACTTTTCAATTTTAGAATTAACTAAAAAGAGCAAAGACATAAAAACCTGGTGACAGGTTCTGCAAGGCAAAAACTTAAGGAGGCCTTTTTACTCTCTGCAAGTAGTTCTTCAGCTGCGAGGAAACAGCATACTGCACTGACATGGCAGGAAGGTTCTGTGCCCTTGTCAACGATTATACCGTGGTAGTAGTAAGCTGCAGCCTGACAATGCCGTTAACATATATATGAGCAAGCAACATGAGAAAAGCGTGACAAGAAATCAACAATTTTGGTAGGAAAAAAAAAACCTTTGCTTCAAGGTACTTCCATTTGATGAAACGACATATGCTTTTTCGCTGTTCCATGGAAATTAT